>NW_017731521.1:1000729-1005228 GCF_001890085.2 Hipposideros armiger | reverse complement strand
GGTTGAGCTGTTGTTCAGCATCTTAGCTGTAGAGGGCAGTGTCACTGGCCCTCATATGTGGGATCCGAACCGCGGCCCTCTGGCATCCCAAGCCAGTTCTTAACCATTACGCCACTTGGCCGGCCCACAGTTCACCCTTTTAAAGGGAACAAAATCAAGGACTCTGGAATATTCACAGATATGAGTGGCCATTACCACCATTTCTAAACATTTAATCACCTCAAAAAGAAACCTCTTAACACTTTCGCTATCACTCCATTACCCAGTCATCTTCCCCAACCCAAAGTAAGCACTAATCTACTTTTGATCTTTGTAGATTTGCCTAATTTGGGTATTTCATATAAATGGAATAATGTGATATGTGTTCTTTTGTGACAGGCTTCTTTCCTTAATGTTTTCAAAGTTTGTCCATATATATTTGTATTACAATGTCATCAATTGCCTGACATTGATCTTCGTAGCAATGTTTTCCTTATTCTAATCCGGATCCATGCAGTGCATTTACACATTTAGGATTGCTATGATTTCTTGGTGAATTTGTTTACTATTATGTAATGTTCCTCAAATATGTATTTAAAATTTATTATATATATTATTATTGAATTTAGAAGCTCTTTATATATTCTGTGTACAAATTCTTTGTCAGAAATACGTATTGCAAATATTTGTTTCTGGTATGTGTCTTGTCTACTCATGTAAAAAAAGATTTTAATTAAATTATAGCTAACATACAATATTATATTAGTTTGAGGTGTGCACCATAGTTATTCAACATTTATATACCAAAGAAATTATCACCATGGTAAGTCCAGCACCCATCTGACACCATGCAATGCTATCACAATATATTCCCTATGCTGTACGTTACATCCCCATGACCTATTTGCTTTGTAGTGGTATTGTGTTTTTAAATTCAAATTTCACTTGTTTATTGCCAGTATATGGGAAAATAATTGACTGTTTTTACATTAACCTTATATCCTGCAACCTTGCTATAACCACTTGTTAGTTCCAGGATTTTTTTCCGAAGCTTTCAGATTTTCTACATAGACACTCATGTCATCTGTGAACAAAGACAGCTTTATTTCTTCCTTCCAGATTACATGATCTCATGCCATTTTGTTAGGTTGGACTGGAATGAAGGAATATACATAGTTTTATTTGACTCTATGGACCCTTAACTTACTTTACCACAGAAGCGTTTTGTTTTATAATATCTAATATTCCATGAAATTACTTTTTAAAAACAAAATACATTAGAAATTATTACTAAGGAGCTTTGCTGCACTTCTTGGGGAGTAGTGAAAACCACTGGAGACAACTTTTGGGAAGTTATGAAGCTGTTCTGTACCTTCACTGGCTTTCTGTGTAGAATGGGATGATGACGAAGGTTGATAATGTTTTACACTTTTGAAAAGCCTACCATGCAAATTTCTTGCCATTAGAAAAATGCCAGTATTGACGTTAGAGGTTACAGCTTCCCTCAGAGTGAACACCTGCAACTCCCACTATTTCAGGTTTGATAGAAAAACTACCTTGTAACAAAGTATCCTGAAATTTAGTGCTTTAACACATATTTATTGTCTTACAGTTTGTGAGTCAAGAATCTGTGCACAGTTTATTTGGGTCCTCTGCTTCAGGGGCTTTCACAGGCAGCAATCAAGTTGTTGGCTGGGCTGTACTCATTTTAAGGCTTGACTGAGGAGGAGTCTGCTTCCAAGCTCACATGATTATTGGCAGAATTCAGTTCCTCTCTAGTTGTTGCCCAGAGGTTGTTCTCAATCGTTAGCCATATATCCATCATACCAGCTTGTTTCATCAAAGTGTAAAAGCAGAGAAGGCACTAGAAGGAGTCTGTTAGCTGACAGAAATCACAATTTATTATAACCAACTCACAGAAGTGACATCCCATCACTTTTTTTCTTTGTTAGAAGAATTTCTCTAGGTTAAGCCTACTCTCAAGGGGAAGGGATTACACAAGGACATGAATACCAGCAATTAGGGATTACTTGGTGACTTTAGAAGTCTGCCTATGAGGTTGTAATCTATCAGCTGTGTGTGAGACACTCATTAGGTGTATGTATAGGGAGTTGGGTACTGTTAACTTTGTTGTAAGTACAGGAAGTGCCTATTTAATGTGAGTAGCCACTTGTGGACGTCAGATGAGAATACTTGCCTTGTGTAGTAATTGCTTCTATGGTTTGAGGCAGCCATTAATGCTGGGAATGGGGTTGTGTTAACCTACATTTTGCGATCACAGAGTTATCAAACAAATGAGGGAACTATTGGAATTACAGGAGCCATATTACAGTGGAGAGGACTCATGGAATCATGCATTTGACAGAGATATTAGAGGATAATTAATTCACTGGTTTGCAGCCCTCAGAAGAATTTTTTTAGGGAATATTCCCAACAAATGGCCTTCAGCCTCTGCTTAAGTACTTTTACGTTCAGAGCAACCCATTTCATTATTTATTTATTGTAAGATTCCTTCAAATAGATATTCCTTCACGTGACATGTTTATGATACAAAATTCAAAAGTTACAAAAGGAAGTACATACTGTAAAAAGTAATCTCCCTATCAGTGTGTTCCTCAGCTACTCAAGTCCCTTTGCCAGAAACACCAGTATTATTGCTACTTCCCTGCGATTTCGTCCAGAAAAGCCTATGTATGTATTCTTTTAAAAATAGGTTATTGTTTTATTAATTAAAAAAATTTATTTTTGGTCTCTTAGTTCGATAAGCAGGACTTTGTATTATGCATTATTGTACCCCCAGTGTCTTTAGCAGTGCTTGACACAGAGTAGGACCTTAATAAATATGTTTTAAATGAATGAATGAATTTTGTTTTTTATTTTTTCTGGTAAATATTCTTCATCTGCCATTTCTTATACTGTCCTTTGTACTCCATTCCCTCCCTATATTTTTAATCTCTCTGGAATTTCTTTTTGTATATGATACGAAGTAAGGATCTAATTTTATCTTTTTATATGTGAACAGATAGTTAACCCGGTACCATTTATTCAATAGTCAGTTTTTCTCCACTGACTAATAATGCCACTGTATACTGTGCCAAGTTTCCATGTACTCACGAATCTGTTTTGGGCTCTATTCTGTTCTTTGAGTTGTTTATTGATCCCTGTTCCGGCTCTACATGGTTTTAAATACTGTATCTTTATAGATGGTTTTGGCTTTCCTTTCTTACTTTTTGCTTTAACATTGTCTTGGCTATTCTTGTCACTTTATTCTTCCATATGAATTTTGGTACCATCTGAAGTCCTCTGAAAAACATAGTTGAAACTTTGGAAGTATATTGAATTTATAGGATAATTTGAAGGTGAATTACTATCTTAATGATATTTTGTGTTTGGGAAAATAATACCTCTCCATATTTTAGGACACTTTTTCTTGTATTGCGTTGATTATGAAATGGATTTTATTATTATTTTTTGTTTTAAACAACTTCATAAGTAGTTTAAATTCCCCATGTATAAGACGCACCCTTTTTCGAAAAATTTGGGGTCTAAAAACTGGGTGCGTCTTATACAGTGGTTGTACGAGCACAAAAACAAGTGTGAAAAAAGCTGGAAATGCAAGTAAAACAAACTACAACCACTGTATAAGACGCACCCAGTTTTTAGACCCCAAATTTTTCGAAAAAGGGTGCGTCTTATACATGGGGAAATACGGTATATTCAAAGGTATGTATATCATGTAGTAAAACCTGTGAAGTGGTATCTCATTGTTTTGATTTGCATTTCCCTGATGACTAATGATGATCATCTTTTCATTTGCTTATTGGCCATCTATATATCTTCCTTGGAAAAATGTCTGTTCAGAACCTTTGTTCATTTAAAAATTGGGTTATTTATGTTATTGAGTTGTATGAGTTATTTATATTGTAGATACAAGTCCTTTATTAGATATATGATTTGTGAATGTTTTCTCCCATTTTCTGGGTTGCATTGTTGCTTTCTTGATGGTGTATTTTGAAGAGCAAAAGTTTTGAATTTTAATCAAGTCCAACTTATCTATTTTTTCCTTTGTTGCTGGTGCTTATGGTGTCATTTCTGAGAGTCCTTTGCTAAATCCAAAGTCACGAGGATTTATCTGTATGTTTTCTTCAAGAGTTTTATAGTTATAGCTTTCACATTGAGTTCTTTGGAGTTAAATTTTGTATATTGTGCAAAGTAGGATTTCAACTTTATTCCTTTGCATGTGGCTATTTAATTATCACAGTAGCATTTGTTGAAAAGACTGTTTTTTCTCTATTGAATGGTCTTGACACCTTTGTTGAAGTCAGATGACTATTATTTCTGGACTGTCAATTCTATTTCATTGATGTATAAGTCTGTCCTTGTGCCAGTACCACACATGTTGATTACTGTTGCTTTGTATTAAAGGTTTGAAATTGGGAAATGCGAGTCTTCCTATTTTGTTCTTTCTCAGGATTATTTTGGCTCTTCTGGGTTCTTGCAATTTTGTGTAAATTTTTTTT
>NW_017731521.1:989084-1000009 GCF_001890085.2 Hipposideros armiger | reverse complement strand
CTCCATATGATCTACCCTCTGGGTAATATTTTAAGTATAAAATAAAGTACTGTTAAATATAGGTACTATGCTGTTCAGTAGATCTGTAGGACTTACTCATTTTCTATAACCAATAACTCTCTTTTCTCCCGCCCCTCCAGTCTCTTGGTCACTACCATTCTACTCTCTGCTTCTGTGAGTTTGATTATTTTAGATTCCTCATAAAGTGGGATCATATAGTATTTGTAATTCTCTGTCTGGCTTATTTCACTTAGCATCGTATACTCCAGGTTCATCCATATTGTTGCACACGGCATAATTTCCTTCTTTTTAAAGGCTGAATAATACTCTAATGTATATAAGTACCATATTTTTTCTTTATCAATTTATTTGTTGAAAATTTAGAATGTTTTCATGTCTTGGCTGTTGCAGATAATGCCACAGTGAACATGGATATGCAGATATCTCTTGGAGAGCCTGCTTTCAATTCCTTTGGCTATCTACCTAGAAGTGGAATTGCTGGATCATGTGGTTATTCTACTTTTAATTTTTTTGAGGAACCTCCATACTGTTTTTAAGAGTGACTGTAGCCATTTACATTCCCACCAACAGTGCTCAAGGATTCCCTTTTCTCCACATCCTTCCCAACACTTAACCATTTTTTTTGGTTGTTGTTATTGATAGTAGCCATCCTAATAGGTATAAGGTGATATTTCATTGTAGTTTTGATTTGTATTTCCCTCATGATTAGTGACTGAGCACCTTTTAAATGTATTTATTGGCCATTTATCTGTCTTCTTTGGAAGAACGTCTATTCAAGTCCTTAGCCCATTTTTAAATTGGGTTATTTGGGTTAGTTTTTTTTTGTTTTGTTGTTGTTGTTAGGTTGTAAGAGTTCCTTATGTCTCTTGGATATTAATCTTTATCATACATATGGTTTGCAAATATTTTCTTCCATTCCACAGGTTCCCTTTTCACTTTGTTGATTGTTTCCTTTGCTATGCAGAAGTATTTAGTTTCATGTAATCTCATTTGTCTTTTTGCTTTTGTTTCCTTTGTTTTTTGTTTCCTGTGTGCTTTTGGTGTCATATACAAAAAAAATTGCCAAGACTTACATACGAAGCTTTTCCCCTGTTGTCTTCTTGGAGTTTTATAATTTCAAGTCTTATATTTAAGTCTTTAATTCATTTTGAGTTAATTTTTGTGTATGGTGTATATGATTAGGTACAATTTCATTTTTTTGCATGTGTACATTCTGTTTTCCAACTATGTATTGTAGAAACTATTCTTTCCCCATTCTGTATTGTTGGTACTCTTTCTGAAGATCAGTTGGCCATATATGTGTGGGTTTAGTTCTAGGTTCCCTGTTTTGTTCCATTGATCTGTGTGTCTGTTTTCGTGCCGGTACCATACGTTTTGGTTACTATAGCTTTATAATAGTTCAAAACCAGCAAGTATGATGTGCCCAGCTTTATTATTTGTCAAGATTGCTTTGGCTAATAGGGGTCTTTTGTAGTTCCATATGAATTTTAGGATTTGTTCTATTTCTGTGAAAAATGCCATTGGAATTTTTTTAGCATTTGCATTGAATCTTTAGGTCGCCTTGGGTAATATAGACATTTTAATAATATTTTTTCAATCCATGAGCATGAAATGTGTTTTTCATAGTTTGTGTCTTTAGTTTCTTTCATCAATGTCTTATAGTTTTTAATGCACAGATTTTTCACTCCCTTGGCTAAATTTGTTTGATGCTTTTGTAAATAGGATTGTTTTATTTCTTTTTCAGAAGTTTTGTTGATTGTATTTTATTGGAATCATGTAAAGTTTATAAATTAACTTAGGGAAAATTGATACATTTGTGATGAGTCCCTTTGTCCAAAAACATGATTTTCTACTTGTTCTAAATCTACTTTGGTGCTTTTCAAGAGCATATGGTATTTTTTCTCATTTAGATTTTGTAATTTTTAGTTGTTTATACCTACTAATATATTATCTTTAAATATGTTTAAAAACATCCTGTAGAGCGCAGTGTGGGCATTGGAATTCATTTATTTAGCAAATGAATATCTGCTATATTCCTGACATTGTGTTAGTTCTTGGGGATGAAGTGATGAACTAAAATTTCTAATCTTAAGAATCTTAGAGTCTAATGAGGACACTGGTAATAAACAGGTGATTTTCATTCAGTGTGAAACATGCTCTGATTGGAGTCATAAAAGGTGGGGGGAAAGGCATACCCAGGTGCTTTGGGAGGTAGAAATAATAGAGGAGCAATATTACAGTGTTGTTTTCATGTGCTAGCACTCTGACCAGGGCCCCAAAAAGCAAAAAAGGGAAAGTCATAAAATGTCCTTTTTTTGAATTTCATTTGTTACTGAGATATTTCAGCTGTGATTCTCTTTTTTTCCTTTTACATTTTTTTCCTCTAATTCAATTCCATTGTTTTATTTACTGGAGTAATCCCTTTCCAATAAAAACTAATTGAATCTTGTAGAAATCTTTAAAAATCTAAACAGAAAAAATTGATTTTAGCTCTGTGTCATTGATTAAAAGTGTTTTGAATTGGATCCTCCTTCCTTATTACAGGTTTGTCCTTTTACCCATTTGTTTTGGTTTTATTTTTGTATTGTAACATCTCTCTTTCCTTGCAGAATGATAATGTCACATCCCTCCTACGTAGCTTGATCTGTTGTGGAAGTTCAATGACTGCTGAGCAAGTTTTGAATGCTGACTGTTTCTTGTTAGCAAAAGGGAAATCAATTCCAAACCCAGAAAAAGAAACTGAATATACCCAATATAAAGATGAAGAAGAATTAAGGATGGAGAACTTGGATAAATATAAGGAAAAGATAAGAAGTGGTGATGCCAACTTTGATTGCTAGATTAGGATTCTTTTGTTGTTGCAGATGTTCTTTTTAAAAACTTTTTTTAGTTTGGTTAATAAACAAAAAAATTTGCAAGTGTTCTGGAGTTAGTTAGGTTGTGTCTTTGGTATTCCATTTGTGAAAAATAAAAGATGTTTGGCTATGCAAAAAAATTGTATACTTTGAAATTTCATTTAACTGAAGGTGTTAAGGATGGGTTTTCTGTCTGTAGTTACTTTTTGAAATTGCATAATTAGACTATTATACTTATAATAGAAAAGGTTATTAGATCGTTGGACAGACCTGTACAGATTTTTAGTATGTTGGCCAGCTGATGATGAAGGGTGATGCTTTTGTCCAATAAATGATAGTTTGCATCTGCTTTGTATCCAGTTCTGAGGATGTGAAGATAAATAAAACACTGTCCTTACAAATTACAAAGCAAATAATCTTTGAGAAAGTCAGAGATAGAAACAGATCTTCATAATATAATGTGGAGCATCCACTGATAGCGCTAGACAGAACTTCATGGCGCTAAAGAAGAGGAGTACTTGTCCTGTGGAAGAAGGGCGTCAGGGTAAGCCTTCAGGAGCGTAGTACCCCAGTGAAATCTTAAAGGATGAGTAAGTATTGGGTTGTTGGGAAAGTCATGATGCATTTTTGCATTGGAAAAAACAGAAAAATACATCATGACTTTCCAGACGACCCAATAATAAAGGTCAAGGAGGAGCAAGAGCATCTGAATTAGCAGAGAAAGCATGATGAAAGCACTGAAGGGAGAAATGGCTGGCTGTGTTTAATGGTATAAAATCGGAGGCAGGGAATCATCATATAGGCAGATGAGGGCTTTGTAGGAAATAATACAAGGCTTATACCTAATCACTTTATAGGAAATGTGGAGTCATTGAAGAATTTTAAACAGCTTTAGCTCCCTCAAAATTCATCTGCCTACCACCAGGATAGGAGGTAGGGAGACTGGCTAGAAGGCTGTTATAATAAAGTAGGTGACAAATGATGAAAACAGATTAGGGAAGTAGAAATAGTGATGAAACATATGGGAGAAATTTATGAAATAATTAGGAGACAAATCAGTTAGACTTGGGATTGAAGTGGACGTAGACTAAAGAATGGTAGAGCCTGTAGTTGCCTAATCAAAATCCAGTCTTCCCTTTTTCCTTAGTAATAGATTCCAGTTTTCTTTGGGATGGCAGTGTACTTGGCTAAAATACTACATTTACCATTTTCTCTTTTAGCTGAGGCCTTTTTTAATTTTTATTTTTCAATTACAGTTGACATTCAATATTTTATATTAGTTTCAGGTATACAGCATAGTGGTTAAACATTTATATAATTTACGAAGTGAATCTCCCAATTAGTTTGGTACCCAACTGGCACCATACATTAGTTGAGGCCTTTTGACTAGGTTCTTGCAAATAAATCTCCTTAAATGTAGGTGACTTAGCTGAGAGATGTTCCCCTTTGCCTTTACCCCTTTCCTATTGCCTAGGAACTAACACTGTGGTTAGAATTTGAATAGCCTCCTTGCATAATGAAGTGACCTTGAGGATGAAACCCATGAACTAGGATGATGGAGCAGCAAGTTAGTGTCTAACAGTTAGTCATTCTAACAACTAACTTGTTAGACTAACAAGTTAGTCATTCTAGACAAGAATGGTGTCTAACCATTCTGGAGCCTCTGTCCTGGCCTCCAGGCTTCCTGTTACTTCAGATGATAAACCCTTACGTCAGTACCCCTGTACCAGCAGCCTTAGCATCACCAGGAAACATTAGAAATGCAAATTCTTGGCTCCACCTCACACTTACTGAATGAGAATGTCTGGGGGTGGGTGGAGTTGGGCAGTTTGTGTTTTCACAAGTGCTTTACTGTAGTCTAAATCATTGCCACACATTCAAGCCATTGCTTCTTTTCGGATTTCCTATTTTATAGTGGAACTTAATTTTAGCTGATTCAGTAGTAAAGGCACAGCAATTAGGTTGAAAGCAAACTTGGATAGTTAAAGGGAACAAAGAATAGATCCCTTTGTTCATACTCAACTATTTTAAATAAAGAATTAGGCCAGTATTTTCCAAATGTGTTCTGCGGAACACTAGTCCCTTGGGAGTTTCAGCACAAGAAGAATGCTGTGATTAGTTGTTTGACAAGTAATGAATGCTATTAATAAATTGGAGATTGATCATGCATATTAGATGGTACAGGTTCTAAAAAGTTCTTTAGATGAGAAACTAGTTTAGTTTTTATCCCAGCATTTGCCAAATTTGACAGTGAGATCCCTTTTGTAACATAATACCTAGCAACTTCTGTTTTGTGACACTAGGGAATCAGATTTTGTGGCATACTAAGTATTTTCATTCTTGTTATAAAATGGCAAATACTAATGTGCAAAGAGACACATTTCTAAGCATCTCTTTGATGCCACAAATGTTTTTTCAAGTATGTCTATGTGTGTGTAAGGGAAATGCAAAGGCAAAAAAATGTGTTTGCTGCCCTGTGGGCAGCCTGAGAATGATGCAGCATGTAATAAATTATAAGAAGAGGAGTAATACATGTCACCACAAAGAGAAGGGAAAGAGGAATGATGGGGTTGAGGAATAGACATTTGACTCACTTTACAGGAGGAGTGGGACTCCACTTATTAGGAACTGAAACGAGGTATTCCAGGCCCTGGAAATTAAGAGAGCTCAAAGGATAGATTTGGGAAAGGACAAGAATTTGGCTGGAGTGTAGGGCATTCATGGGGAGCTGAGAAATAAACTTAGAAAAAGTATTTTGGGGACATAGCATAGAACTTTATGAGTTGCTGTATAAGAGATTGAACTCTATTAAAAAGGTAAGAGCAGTTGAATCACACAGTCCTGTTTATTTTAGAGTAAAATAGCTAACTAGAGAGAATGACTTGGTCAGGGAAATAATGGAGGCAAGGACAGCATATTTCATTAATGTCACTGAGGCGAAGAAATGTCCTGCTTTAGATAAAGGTATTGAAAAGGAGAGAATTAAGAGTATAAACTGTTTCTCAAACGAAATTTATGGGAAGCCTTTGATCCATTTCATAGTATAAGTGCTAAGTCATGTCAGTGTGTATTTAAGTGTTCACATTTGTAAAATTTCTTCTTAGGATCTCTCTTTTAACTCATCAAATGACATGCTTTATCATTTCTTAGTTGTTGGTATAACCATATCTTTTGCCATAAAGCTACATGCACAAACAGTAGGAGTAATCATGGAATGGTGGAGTAACGGCCTCTGAAAATCTACTTCATAAAATCAACAAGAACACTGGCAAAAAATGTCAAAATCAACTTTTTCAGAACTCAGGGAATTAACCAAGAACTTGCAACAATTTGAAGAGTATTTATTCATGTAAAGCTGCCGAATCTTGGTAAGAATCACAAGCTTTGTAGTGTTTTAACTTGCCCTATTCTCATCCCCTGTCCACAGCTCTGCTATAGCCTTGTAAATCAGCAGCCTCACTCAGAATGATGTTAGCTGTGAAGACTAGTGGCCTACCAGGCAGGAGAAGTGGCAGAATTTTGTCAGCTTCTCAAAAAGCTCGATTGCTGGAGAATTGTTAACTATTGGGTTGTCGGAAATGTCATGACGTACTTTTTCTGTTTTTTTGTTGCAAAAATGCATCATGACTTTTCTGACAAACCAATGTAATCTTTGACCTATCTGGCAGCTCCCTGAAAAGCCCCATTCACAGGGTTTGCCTCTATTTGACTTGACTTAGAGCTTGCTCAGTGGCAAAAACTCTTTTCCCAGGGTGCTTGCTGAAAAAAATCATGATAATTATTTAACATTACAGTTTCCTGAGGTGGTGATACCTGTTGGAGAAAACAGTTTAATAGGAAAGTCGGAGAATGGTGTTCATAGGTTGCATTGAAAAACTCCAGCAAACTCCTGGGGTTCTAAAAGGCCATGCACACATTCAGGGCTGTGTATATGCTCAGGAAAGGCCTGCGAAGGCCCTAATCTTTTATCTCTGGCTGTCCTCGAGGTCCTGGAAATCAGGATGTGAAGGCTAACGCAGAGTTGTAAACTGCCAGAGTGCCGAAGGTGTGCCCCACATGCACACAGCATCTCAGCAAAGGGAGATTTACTGGTTCCAGGTATTTAAGGAAATGTCTGTTCAGTTACCAGCTGACCACTTCATTTTGTATTAATGGCCTTATTACGTATAATGATGTAATTTGTATGACAATAATAGCACCAAGGAGAGGGGAGCAAGTGGAGGTATACTGGGGCAAAGTTTTTGTTTGCTACTGAAATTAAGTTGGTTTTAATCCAAGAGTTTAATTGTAATCACCATGGAAACCATTAAGAAAATAAAAAAACATGGTAAAGGAAACAAGGGAATGGTACACTAGAAATATCTGACACTAAAGTAGACAGTAATGGAGGCACAGAGAGATAAAAAAGACATAAGAAATACAGAAAACATAGCAAAATGAAAGATATAAGTCCTATCATAGTAATTATATTAAATACAAAGGTAATACACTTTCTAATCAAGAGGTAGACACTGGAAAAATATATTTAAAAAGATGATCAAATTATGTGCTGTCTATAAGAAACACAATTCAGAGTCATTACCACAGGACAGTGTCGACACCCTCAGATCAGCATGAGAGAGTGCCTTTCCATTCACATTGGCCAAGTTGGCATCCAGATTGGGGATGCTTGCTGGGAACTCTGTGGCCTGGAATATGGAATCCAGCCAGATGGCATCATTCTTGATGGTAAAAAGGATCAGTTGGAAAATGCTAAAATGTAGCATATGAAGGCATTTTCTGATACCTTGTTTTGTGAGAGAAGAGCTGGGAAGCATGTGCCCAGAGCACTCTTCTCAGACCTGGAAACAACTGTTATAGATGGGATTCATACAGGGAAGGTAATATTATTCATCAACCCAGAGCAGCTTGTTAGCTGCAAACAACTATGCCTGAGGTCACTACTCTGTGGGGTTAGAGGTTGTTGATAAACTGCAGAGAATCCAAAAATTGATGGAACAGCATAGTGTACTTAAGGGATTTTTGATGTTGTGAAGCTTTGGTGGAGATATTGAATTAGGATTTACACCTATCTTAATGGAGTGGCTCTTGATAGAATATAGCAGGAAGACTAAATTGTTCTCTGTATATTCAGCCCCTAGGATCTCTACTGCTAGAGTAAAGCTTTACAACTCTTATCCTCACCATTCATTCCATCATGGAGCAATCAGACTGTACCAAGGTCCAGTGGGCTGCCTGCATGCTGTGCAACACTCGTATTTCCTTGTCTATCAGTGTAATTCAGCACTACTACCTGTGAACCTTCTAAGGTTTGGAGTCCTTTGATTCTGTCTTTGTGGCTTTTAAAAATTATCTCATGTTTAATAATAGAGCAACTAGGCAGAAGATCAACACGCACGTAGAAGACATGAACAACACTAAACCAAGGGTCATTTTTAGAAAACTATACTCCAAAACAGCAGAATACACATTCTCTTCAAGTGCATATGGAACACCCTCCAGGATGGATCATATGTAGAGTCATAAAACAAGCTTCAAAAATTTTAAAAGGATTTAAATAAGTATGTTTTCCAACCACAGTGGAATGAAGTTAGAAATCAATAACAAAGAAATTTGGAAAATTCACAAACATATGGAAATTAACTAACACACTCCTAAATAACCAATGGGTCAAAGAAAGAAATAGCGTAAATTGGAAAATACTTTGAGGTGAATGAAAATGAAAATACAACATACTAAAACTGTGAGACACAGCTAAAACAGTGCCTAGAGAGAAATTTATAGCTGTAAACACCCATATTAAAAAAGGTGTCAATTAGTAACCTAGTTTAACCAATCTTAGTTTCTATCTAGTTATGAAACTAGAAAAAGATGAGCAAACAACCCAAAGCAAGCAGAAGGAAGGAAATAATGAAGATGAGAACAGAAATAAGTGAAATACAGAATAGAAAAACAATAGAGAAAATCAAAACATCAATAAAATTGAGAAAACTTCTGGTAGACTGACCAAAAAATGACTCCAATTATTAGAGGGCACTTCACTACCGACCTTACAGAATTAAAAAGGACTATAAGGGAACACTATGAACAACTCTGTGCCAACAAACTGGATAACCTAGATGAATTGGACAAGTTCCTAGAAAGACACAAATGTATTAAACTGACACAAGACAAAGTAGAAAATCCAAATAAATCTATCATGAAGAAAGAGAATTAGTTATTAGAAAATTCTTACATAGAAAAGCTCAGGCTAAGATGACTTCATGGTGAATTCTACCAAACATTTAAAGAAGAGAAGAGGTAAATACCATTTCCTTCACAAGTTCTTCCAAAAATAAATAGAAGAGGAAGAAACATTTTTCAACTATTCTATGAGACCAGTATCACCCTAATACCAAAGCCAGACAAAGATATCACAAAAAAAGAGAACTATTGAATGATCGCTTATGAATATAGATGCAAAATTCCTCAACAAAATACTAGCAAACCAAATCTAGCAACATTATACACCCTGAACAACTGGGGTTTGTCTCAAGAATGCAAGGCTGATTTAATATTGAAAATATTTAAATTAATAAAAAAATTTAATACTGAAAATCAACTAATGTAACATACTATTGGGTTATCGGAAAAGTCATGACGCATATTTGCGACAAATGACACTAGTTCATTTTTGGAAGTAGTAGAGTCAGTTGCATCTATGTTATTGCTATGTCATTTGACTGCTGACAGTTGTAACTTCATTCTAAGAAAAAATTGAGCGATTTGGTTGAGTTTTGGAGATTTTACAAGTTGAAGATAGAAGACCAAACTGTGCATTTTTGTCATATTTTACTGTTTTACTTCCATAAAGGGAAGAACGTGTGTCAAGCTTGTGAAAAGTTGCATAAAGTTTATGGTGACAATGCTCTATAAGAATGTTAGTGCCCACGATGGTTTACGGAATTCCAAGCTGGTGATTTTGATCTCAATGACGCTCCTCAGTCAGGGAGCCCCACTGAGGTTGATATGACAAAATAAAGGCATTGATCGAGTCAAACCCACGTTACATGACACGAGAGATTGCAGAAACATTGAACATCCATCAATCAAGTGTTCATGACCACCTGAAGAAGCTGGGATATATAAGCTCAATATTTGGGTTCTGCATGAACTCAAGTTCATTAGACAGAGTATATAAACATCTGCAATATGCTCATTAAACATGAGGAAAACAATTCTTTTTTTTTTAGCCGAGCCATCCTGCCACCTGTTGGCAGCTCAGTGGCAGCTCAGCTCAGGCCGGGCATTGAACTGATGTTGCTCAGAGCTCAAACTCTTGAGCAAGCTCTTAACCAACTGAGCCACATGGCCCAAACGATTCTTTTTTGAAGCAACTGATAACTGGCGATGAGAAGTAGATTGTTTACAACAATGTGGTGCGCAAACGGTCTTGGTCCCGATGTGATGATTCGCCTCAAATGACATCGAAAGCAGACATTCATCAGAGGAAGGTTATGTTCTCAGTGTGGTGGGATTTTAATGATGTCGTGTTTTATGAGCTCCTACCAAGGAACCAAACAATTAATTCGAATGTGTACTGTCGGCAATTGGACAGTTTGAACGAATCCATCACCCAGAAGCATCCAGAGCTTGTTAATTGTAAAGGTGTTATGTTCTATCACAACAACGTGAGACCACACACAAGTTTCATCACCTGTCAAAAATTATTGGAGCTTGGATGGGATGTGTTTCACACCCACCATACTTGCCTGACATTGCGCTGTCAGACTTCCACCTGTTTTCGCTCTCTTCAAAATTCCTTGTGTGGTATAACATTCAATTGAGATGAGGCTGTAAATCAGCACCTTGTTCAGTTTTTTGCAAATAAATACAGGTCCTTCTGTGAATGAGGAATTATGAAGCTCACGGAAAGGTGGCAAAAGGTTATTGAACAAAATGGGCAATATAGCAATGATTGATCTTTGTTCTTTATGTAAATAAATGACCTTTGAAAAACAGATAAAATACATCATGACTTTTCCGACAACCCGATACGGTAATAAAGAC
>NW_017731521.1:970899-980269 GCF_001890085.2 Hipposideros armiger | reverse complement strand
TATGGTATTTGTCTTTCTCCGGCTGACTTATTTCATTTAACATAATGTTCTCTAGGTCCATCCATATTGTTGTAAATGGTACAATTTCCTTCTTCTTTACAGCTGAGTAATACTCCATTGTATAAGTGTACCACAGTTTCTTAATCCAATTGTCTACCGATGGGCATTTCAGTGTTTTCCAAGTCTTGGCTGTTGTAAATAGCGCTGCAATGAACATAGGGGTGCATATATTTTTCAAACTGGTGTCTTGGGTTTTTCTGGATAAATACCTAAGAGTGGAATTCCTGGGTCATAAGGTAGCTCCATTTCCAGTTTTTTAAGATACCTCCACACTGATTTCCATAGTGGCTGCACCAATCAGCAGTCCCACCAACAAGTGCACCAGGGTTTCCTTTTCCCCACAACCTCACCAACACTTGTTGTTTGTTGATTTATTGATGACAGCCGTTCTGACGGGGTGAGGTGGTATCTCATTGTGGCTTTTATTTGCATTTCTCTAATGATTAGTGAGGCTGAACATTTTTTCATATGCTTGTTGGCCATCTGTACGTCCTCTTTAGAGAAATGTCTCTCCATATCCTCTGCCCATTTTTTTAATTGGGTTGTTTTTTTGGTGTTGAGTTGCATGAGTGTTTTATAAATTTTGGGTATTAACCCCTTATCAGATATATCGTTGACAAATATCTTCTCCCATTTAGCAGGCTTCCTTTTTGTTTTATTGATGGTTTCCTTTGTTGTGAAAAAACTTTTTAAGTTTGATGTAGTGTCATATGTTCATTTTTTCTTTTACTTCCCTTGCCCATGGGGATGTATCAGTAAAAATATTGCTCAGGGTAATGTCTGGTTTGTTGCATAATTACCATGTTCTAGACTCACTTAAATGTTTTGACTTAATAAAGTACATTTTATTGGCCCACTTTATGGATGAGGAAACGGGGGCTCAGAGAGGTTAAGTAAATTTGCCCAGATGCTAATTAGCAGAGCTGGAGCTTAAACTGAGGTCCCAAGTCTTCCACAGCCAAGATCTTTCTAAACTACTACCCCAGAGATATGATTAAAGCTATGAGAGTAGATAAAATCTCTCAAAGAAAATGTATAGCTAGAGGATAATGGACTAAGAACTAACCCTGGGAGAGTTAGTCAGTGACAACCCTTGGTTACAAGTGACAGAAATCAAATTGAAGTAGTTTTAACAATTAAGTAGGTTTTATTGGCTTCTTAAACAACTGTTGGGGGCACCATTTATGTAGAGCTGAATGAACAGAAG
The DNA here is from genome assembly GCF_001890085.2 of Hipposideros armiger. NCBI lineage: Eukaryota > Metazoa > Chordata > Mammalia > Chiroptera > Hipposideridae > Hipposideros > Hipposideros armiger. The sequence continues at coordinate 979,002 of NW_017731521.1, read as the reverse complement.
TGAGATTTCATGGAAATAAGGCAGTAAAAGTGTGATGATTAATTTTATGTCAGCTTGGCTAGGCCATGGTACCTGGATATTTGATCAAACATCATAGATTTTCTGTGAAGGGTTTTTTTTTTTGATGAAATTAACATTTAAACCAGGAGACTTTAAGTAATACAAACACTTTCTACAATATAGGTAGGTCTCAGCTAATCTATTGAAGGCCTTAATTTAAAAAAGACTGACCATCCTCAGAAGAAGACAGAATTCTGCTACCAGCTGCCTTCAGACTNGAGCCATCCTGCCACCTGTTGGCAGCTCAGTGGCAGCTCAGCTCAGGCCGGGCATTGAACTGATGTTGCTCAGAGCTCAAACTCTTGAGCAAGCTCTTAACCAACTGAGCCACATGGCCCAAACGATTCTTTTTTGAAGCAACTGATAACTGGCGATGAGAAGTAGATTGTTTACAACAATGTGGTGCGCAAACGGTCTTGGTCCCGATGTGATGATTCGCCCCAAATGACATCGAAAGCAGACATTCATCAGAGGAAGGTTATGTTCTCAGTGTGGTGGGATTTTAATGATGTCGTGTTTTATGAGCTCCTACCAAGGAACCAAACAATTAATTCGAATGTGTACTGTCGGCAATTGGACAGTTTGAACGAATCCATCACCCAGAAGCATCCAGAGCTTGTTAATTGTAAAGGTGTTATGTTCTATCACAACAACGTGAGACCACACACAAGTTTCATCACCTGTCAAAAATTATTGGAGCTTGGATGGGATGTGTTTCACACCCACCATACTTGCCTGACATTGCGCTGTCAGACTTCCACCTGTTTTCGCTCTCTTCAAAATTCCTTGTGTGGTATAACATTCAATTGAGATGAGGCTGTAAATCAGCACCTTGTTCAGTTTTTTGCAAATAAATACAGGTCCTTCTGTGAATGAGGAATTATGAAGCTCACGGAAAGGTGGCAAAAGGTTATTGAACAAAATGGGCAATATAGCAATGATTGATCTTTGTTCTTTATGTAAATAAATGACCTTTGAAAAACAGATAAAATACATCATGACTTTTCCGACAACCCGATACGGTAATAAAGACAAAACTCCACGACCATCTTAATATATGCAGACAAAGCATTTGACAAAATCCAACACCTTTTCACGATAAAAATCCTTAAACTACGTTGTAAAAGACAGGATGCTTCATTTATCAGTTAAAGGACTTGTGTTTAGTGTAAAGTACTCTTACAACTCAATAATAAAAAAACAAACCAATTTAAAGATGGGCAAAGGCTCTGAATAGACGTTTCTCCAAAGAAGATATACAAATGGCCTATATAAGCACATGAGAAAATGCTCAACGTGATTAGTCATGGAAATGCAAATCAAACTACAATGAGATACCACTTTCACCCCCACTAGGTTGGCTAGAATAAAAAAAAATCAGATAATGACAGATGTTGGAGAGGATGTGGAGAAACTGGAACTGCTGGTGGAAATGTATAATGATGCAGCTGCTTTGGAAAACATTTTGGCAATTCCTCAAAATGTTAAATGTGGAGTTACCATATGACCTGGCAATTAACTCCTAGCTAATTATCCAACTGTCATGAGAACTTATGTTCACACAAAAATCTTGTACATGAACATTCATAGCAGCATATTCCTAGTAGCCAAACAATGGAAATGATCCAGATATCCATCTACTGATGAACGGATAAACATAATGGGATGTAGCCAGAAAAAGGAATGAAGCACTAATCCATTCTACAGCATAAATGAATCTTGAAAGCATTATACTAAGTGAAAGAAGTCAATCACAAAAGACTGCATACTGTATGGTTTCATTTATCTGGACATTTCATATATGAGTGTTATGAAATGTCCAGAATAGGTAAATCTATGGAGACAGAAAGTGCATCAGTGATTGCCTGGGGATGGGAGTGCGTGGGATTTCTTTTTGGTGTGATGGAAATACTCTCTAGTTACATAGTTGTGATGGTTTCACAACTCTGAATATACTAAAACCACTGAATTGTTCACTTTTTTAAAAGGGTGAATTTTGTGGTATGTGAATTGTACCTCAAAAAGCTATTATATAAGAAAAAAATACATGGATGTGTGCATTCAGTAAATATTTGAGTGACTCCTAATTGCAGGCATCTGATTTTGCTCCCTTACCTTCTCCTAATCCCATGGTGTGTGTGATTCACCTGGAGTCTTTCTCCTAATTTGTGATTTTCAAGCCTTAATCAGCATAAGAGTGACCTGGTTATTATTATTTTTTTAAATGCAAGTTTCCTGTACCCAGAGATTCTGCCTCAGTACTTCAGAGCTGGGACTTGGGAATCTACATTTAATAACTGGTACCTTTAGGTATCTTTGAGGCAACTACTCTCAGAGGACCACATTTAGAAACAGTGCTCTGGGAGAATGAAGCCTCAATTTTACTAGCCACATTTTTGTTTATTTCCCTTTTACGTTCTTAAAGGGAGCTCTACTCTCTGAGTTAAATGTGTATAGAGTAAAATAAAAAAATTAAGAATATTTGTCATATTTGTGGAGAAATAACATAATAGTTGTGAATGGATTGAAGAAATCACAAGGGTGAGACTAACAGATTAGAATACATAAAAATGAACACAGTGAACATAACTAAAGGATGAGAGCTGACTTGAAAAATTTGCTTGAGTTTAGGAGACAATGGGTTAATAATTATAACTGATTTTTCAAATTTATGAGAACATTAAGATTTTAGTAGATAAATGCAGAACTATGTAAAATTTTGCTCAAAAATCAAAGAAGTGCAAATCTCTGGATAATATTTTTATGTTTAATAAAGCAGCAAAATATTAAATGGCTAGGTCCTAATATTGGTTAAATTGGTGCAGGTCTTAATTTGCCAAAGCAGTATGAATTTAGTAGAAAGTATTTAATTTGTCTTAGGAACATGATTTAACAGAAACAAAAATACACATGTAAATGTTCAACTGGAAATGGAATAAATACTGAACAAGTGTATTTTTTATAATTCATCAATAGATTTACATAGCATGAATTATAAAGACACACATTATGTTCTACATGAAAGAAAAATAGGTGTTTGTGGTAAAAATATAGGTGATGAAGCATTTTTTTAAATCTCAATTTTTTCAACATTTTATTAAGAGCATTTCTCAACATACTGCAAAGTTAAAAGAATTTTACAGTGAATATTGATATATATCACTTAAATTCTACCATTAACATATCATCTACCTTAATCTTTTTATATTTGTTTTAGTTAAAAGTTTGAATTTTCCCTCAGCTATCAAGTAGTAATGTGCTATTTCCTGAGAGAGGCTTATTTTTGATTAACAGAGGTATAACTTCTTAATTTCCTTTAAAAGGTTTAGAATAGTTTGTTGTAAGTTTGTGTATGGCCACCAGGTGTAGCTCTGAACCCATAACATCCTGGTATAAACATCTGCAAGGAATGTTTTAATAAAGGTAAGTTTTAAATGCAAATCAAACTTGTTTTGTTTATTTGGATGAGGATATAGTAAATTTCTGCTTCATTAAGATCTAAAGTAATTTAGGTTATATATTTATTTTATTATTCACAAAGTGTTTGCCACAATTTCTCTTACCTGGAACTTGACTTTCTTACTCAACAGCCTCCAGGTCAAAAGTTATGGGTTATGCAGCAAATATGTTTATGTTACCAGCTGTTTGAAATTATAATTTTAAGACAGTTCAAATTAGTCATGGAGACAGAAATGTTCAGACATTTTTTTGTACAATGAAAACTCATTACAACTATAATTTTTCTTTAGTGTGATTATTTGATTAATGTCTGTATCTCTTTAAACCTAAACTCCACAAAGTTTGCAATAGTACCTAGCACAATGACAGACATTCACTAAATATTTGTTGAATGAGAAAAGGAAAGAATGATTTGAAACTTTTACTGCAGGCTATTTTGTAAGAGTTGGTAAATCTAATCTATAAGAAGTGTGCTTTGGGCCGGCCAAGTGTCTCGTTTGTTGAGTTGGCTTGGGAGTGCGAGCTTTGAGCAGCAGGGCCACCGGTTCAGATCTCACATGGGCCAGTGACGCTGCGCCTTCTGCAGCTCAGATGGTAAATGGCAGCTCCACCTGGAGCTGGGCTGCTGTGGGTTGCCGATGACAGTGTGGGTTGCTGATGACGGTGTGGGTTGCTGATGACGGTGTGGGCTGCAGTGGGCTGCCATGAGCCACTGGGGCGGCCGTCCAATGGCCGGGGACAGATCTGCCTCAGCTGGGAAGAGTGCAGTGATCACGGTGCCAACATGGGCCAGTGAGGCGATGTCCTCCACAGCTAGACTGGGGAGCGGGAGGACGGCAGCTTGTCTGTTTCCCTTCTCCAATTCCCCAGCACTGTTCCCACCGCCAGTTCCCCAATAAAATCTTAAAAAAAAAAAAGTGCTTGTTTCATTTTAATTTTCTTTTAATGATAAAAGGATCAACTTTAAATACCCTTCATGGTATTAAAACAGCTCCTAGATGAAGATGTTTTTCTGTTTTTAGTTGTGAAAAAAGAACATAGTCATTTTTAAAGGAAAGTATAGTCTACCTATCTTGAAATCTGTTTTAACCAAAAATACTCTCTTCTTCTTCCCCTTAAAAAAATCCTCAGTTTCTATGTTAGATGTCATCAATGATCAATTTGTTTCTACATACCAGATAATACAATCATGGAGGTAAGAATCTAATAGTATGGTCAAGTAAATTAAACTGTCTACAGGAATAACGGGGGGTGGGGAGCAGGACAAAGTATTTTCCAATTCAGAATCTTTTTCTCTTTTTTAATTTTTCAATTATAGTTAAGATATTATATTAGTTTCAGGTGTACAACATAGTGATTAGACATTTGTATAATTTATGAGGTGACACCCCAATTAGACTAGTACCTATCTGACACCATATATATAGTTATTACAATATTATTGACTATAGTCCCTATGCTATACTTTACATCTTCATGACTGTTTTGTAACTACCAATTTGTACTTTATTTATTTATTTTATTTTTTATGAAGCAAGCCAGTATAGCCATTATGGAGACAGCAAGGGCTTCTTATTTTTTTAATTCTTTTTTTTTAGCTGAGCCATCCTGCCACTTGTTGGCAGCTCAGTGGCAGCTCAGCTCAGGCCGGGAATCGAACCGGTGACCCTGTTGCTCAGAGCTCACACTGTCGAGCAAGCTCTTAACCAACTGAGCCATTTGGCTGGCCCCTATTTATTTATTTTTACGATTTATTTTACTAGTTCATTTAGAGAAGGATTAATTACTGCTGAAAGAATTAAACGGCTGTTTACAACATATTCTGGAAACAAAGTATTTGTAGAGCAACTTCATACTAAGGTACAGGCTTAGGTTATTACCATTATGTTTTTATTACTCTCCAAAATATTATGCAGATTAATATTTTAACATTTATTTGCTTTTCCTTGAATATCATGATTTATTTTTATCTGATAACAGCTTCATTTATGGCAATCAACTGGTAACTACAAATTACAATTGCTATGACAAACTGTATGAAAAAGACAAACATAATTTCGATCATGATGATTGTACTTCCCTGAGTCATGACTTGCATTATGTTCTGCAGTCTGATTTATGATTCACAAAATTTTATTTCCATATATCCTTTTCAGCCCCACATAATCATTAGCCATAGCAGATGAGAGTTTGCTTTAGTAGGAAAACCTGGATAATTTCTTTAGGGCTGCTATAAGAATTTTCAGCATTTTCTTGAAAGCAAACAATAAACTTTATACTCCACTAAATGATTTTAATTTTCTGTTTCATAGTGTTTTAAAGTCATGCTAGAGGTCTTTTTAAATTTGATTCTTTACTAATTAATGAGATTGACAACATTATTTCATTGTATTTTTGCAAGTTGGGAGAGGATATGGTTTGTTCTAACATGATGGTAGCACATTCAGAGTAAAAATCTGAGCCAGGGTAGCCATAGATGACTTTTATTATTATTATTAATTAAAGTTTACTGGGGTGACAATAATTAGTAAAGTTACATAGGTTTCAAGTGTACAATTCTGTAATACATTATCTATATATCGTGTGTTCACCACCCAGAGTCAGTTCTCCTTCCATCACCATATATTTGATCTCATTTACCCTCATCTACCACCTCCTCCCCACTTAATCCTCTGGTAATCACTAAACTATTATCTGTGTCTATGAGTTGTTGTTTCTTCATTTGTTTGTCTTGTTCCTTTGTTGACTTTAATATAATTAACTAAACCCTTAGACCCTCATACAACAGTTTATTTACATATGTTTAACTTTTTAAAATTAAATTTATTGGGGTGACATTGGTTAGAATTGTACACTTGGTTATTTCAAGAGTACAGTTCTATAATACATCTCTATATCACATTGTGTGTTCACCACTCAGAGTCAGTTCTCCTCCCGTCACCATATATTTGGCCCCCTTTACCCTCTTCTACCATCACCCCTCCCCCCTTACCCTCTGGTAACCACTAAACTGTTGTCTGTGTCTATGAGTTTTTGTTTATTTGTCTTGTTTGTTGCTTTCAGTTTTATATCCCACATATGAGTGAAAGCAAATGCTTCTTGACTTTTTCTGACTTATTTGGCTTAACATGATAATCTCGAGATCTATACATGTTGTTGCAAATGGTGGTATTTCATATTTTGTTATAGCTGAGTAGTGTTCCATTGTGTATATGCACCACATCTTCTTTATCCAACCATCTGTTGAAGGACACTTCTGTTGCTTCTGTGTCTTGGTCACTGTGAATAAAGCTGCAATGAAGATAGGGATACAGATATCTTTACTGATAAATGCTTTCAGATTTTTTGGGTAGATACCCAGAAGAGGGATTTCTGGGTCATATGGTAATTCTGTTTTTTTGAGGAAGCTCCATACTGTTTTCTATAGCAGCTGCACCAATTTACATTCCCACTGGCCGTGTATGAAGGTTTCCTTTTCTCCACATCCCCTCCAACACTTGTTATTATTTGTCTTGTTGATAATAGCTATTCTAACAGGTGTGAAGTGGTATATCATTGTGGTTCTGATGTGCATTTCCCTAATAGCTAGTGAAGTTGAGCATTTTTTTTTCATATGTCGGCCCTGTGTATGTCTTCTTGGGAGAAGTGTCTGTTTTGACTCTCTGCCCATTTTTTAATTGCATTTTGTTTTTGTTTTGATTTAAAATGTACTTTGGTTATTAGTTTAATCTGCTTTCGATTCTCACCTACTTTTGTGTTAAACATTTCTGAAGTCTGGAAATGTTATTTGTTTTATAATTAAAGGCTATGGTAGAATCAATTACCACAGTGCACGGTAATTGATTCTATATTATCTCATTTAATCTATATTATTTCATTTAATTTTCACAACAACCCTTAACCTGGCCTTGGGTAGACTGGAATGGAGGCATTCTAGAAGCAGAGAGAAGATTCAAGAGACAACAGTTCAGGCTGGAGGTGATTAGGATGTAAATTATGACGGTGTCATGGAAGTGAAAGGAAAGGGACACATTTCAAAGGACAGAATGAGGGATCATGGTTCCTGATTGATGAGGAAGTTGAGGGAGAGGGAGGAATCAAAGAAATGTCACTTTGGAGAACAGTGATGCCATGGAGAGAAACAGGAGGAGGAGGTGATTTCCATGGGGACATGGTATCATCGCTAGGCAGGTTAAATGTGTTGTAATGGCATAATGTCTGAATGGAAATGACTGGCAGGCTGAGAGAAAGGCTGAACTTGAGTGTGGATAGAGGAATGAAAGCTGAAGGGCTGGTCCTGGGAGTAACCTGTTTCGAAAAGGGAGGTGGAAGGAGAACCTTTGTTTATTGCATACTTTTTTTAAAATTTATTTTTTATTTTTTTATTATTACTAGTTTCAGGTGTACAAAACAATGCAATAGGTACCATTTTCACCGCTCACAAAGTGACAACCCCCCTCTCCCCATCCACTGCCCTCCCACCCCTGATATCATCCTTATCTATTACAATTCCATTGACTCCATTACCATACTCTACTCCACGTCCCATGACTATATGTATATATAATTGTAGTTGACATACAG
>NW_017731521.1:933399-968780 GCF_001890085.2 Hipposideros armiger | reverse complement strand
AGTGTAATCATTCATCGCTAGCAGTTTGTCACACACACACACACACACACACACACACACAGGATAGCTAACAGTATTTCCCACATGGTGGTAAGCAAATAAGCAAATATGTATGTATATTTGTATATATGTAAACATTCTGCTTTTGTTTCTCTGAAGAAAAAAATGTACACACACACACACGCACATACACTTTTTCTTTGAAGAACCATGACTTATACAGAGAGTATATTGAGAGAAATGAGAACATCATTTGTGTGTTACTCTTTTGAGAAGTTTAAGAGTGAAAAAAAGACCTATCATAGGAGGGGAAATGCTATTTTCAGGAGTATGCTAAAGGAAGAGAAATAAAAACACTCTAAGCAGTGGCGAGGCTCTGAATGAGGTTGGCGTACACTGGTGCTGTACTGATATGCAGTGGAAGTGCAGGTTCTGGTGAGGAAGAGCTGAGCAATCGCAATATTAAGACTCTTATCAATAGGGGTGGATCACTGCAGATGCCTATAAAGGGTTGAATGGTGAGCAAAACCATGACCTAGGAAGTTTGAAAGTGGGCCAGGAAATAGATTGGAGGAGTTATGGTGATGACATATATTACTTGCGGCCCATATTTGGCTGCCATAACACAGACCAAAGTAACAATGATTTAAACAGGACAGAAGTTTGTTCTCTCTCACACAGCAGTCTGAACATAGTTTAGATCTGGTATGGCAGTTCCATGGTGCCAGGGACTCAAATGCCTCTCTTGTGGCACAGCCACTCCTAGGTGAAGCATGTGCATCTGCATGTTCAAAGGTGGCTAACTACCCCCATGTGCACACCTGAGGAAGAAGGAAAAAAGAAAGGGGAAAGGGTATATCCTTCCCTTTTAAGAAGATGTTTCAGAAGTTGTGCACATAACCTCTAGTCACATGGCCATACCTAGCTGCAAGGGAGACTGAGATTGTGTTCTTTACCCGGTAGTCATGTGTCTAGCTGAAACTGAGTACAGTATTTTATTAGTAAGGGAAATAGGAAATAGTGGGTACAGGAGGATAACTAACAGTACTTCCCACTTGGTGATGAGCAACAGCAGCAGTGATTTGATGAGGATGATGTACAAGAATGGCTTCTACGCAAAGAAATCAGATACATGTAACGTTTACTTAGTTCCAAAATGGTGTTAGGAATGAGCAGGAGAGCAGCGCCCTTTTCTCACTCTCTTGCATTAAGCTAGATAACGTGGAGCCTCCAGAAAGAATGGTAGTGGGGAATGGTAATGTCTTCATTGATAACCGGGAAGGGAGTAGGAAAGACAGTGGGATGAGTGGTCATGAGCGAGTGCCATAGGACATACATTCCATCCTCCCCCCCAGAACTTTCCAGATGGAGTTTTAAAAACTCTGATTACAATGAAAAGAATGGTTACAAGAAAATTAAACCAGTTATGTAAATTGTAAAACATAAATCATGGCACACATACCAGAATGATGATAATAATAAATAATAATAAAAACTAGTGTTGGCAGAGATGTGGAGAAATTGGAACCCTTGTACATGGCTGGTAGGAATGTAAAATGGCGCAGCTGCCTTGGAAAACAGTCTGGCCATTCCTAAAAAGGTTCAACATATGAGTAAAGTTACAATATGAACCTGCCTAGGTATATACCCAAGAGAAATAAAAACACATCTACATAAAAACTTGTACAGAATGTTTATATCAGCATTATTCATAATAGCTAAGAAGTAGAACAAACCAAATGCCCATCAACTGATGAATGGGTAAGTAAACTGTGGTATATCTGTATGATGGAATATAATTTGATAATTTGTTTATAAAAAGAAATGTACTGATTCATGCTACAATATGGACTAACCTTGAAAAATTATGCTAAGTGAAAGAAGTCAGTTACAAAAGATCACATATTATATGATTCCATTTATATGAACTATCTGGAATAGACAAATCCATAGAGACAAAGTAGATTAGTGGTTGCCTGGGGCTCAAGGAGTTGTGGGTAATTGGGGAGTGATTGATAATCCATGTGGAGTTTCTTTTTGGAGAGATGAGCAGGTTCTAAAATTGATTGTGATGATGGGTGCACAACTTTGTGAATGTGGTAAAAACTTGAATTATATACTTTAAATGGGCAAACTTCATGATATATAAATTAAGTACCAATAAAGCTGTTAAAAGTAACTCATGGTTCCACTTAAAATATTTGCAAATATTTTCATTATGATTAAAAGTAAAGGCAAAGAGGGCCGGCCGAATGGCTCAGTTGGTTAAGAGCTCGCTCAAGAGTTTGAGCTCTGAGCAACAGCGGTTCGAGGCCAGCCCGAGCTGAGCAGCCGCTAAGCTGCCAATAGGTAGCAGGATGGCTCAGCTAAAAAAAAAAAAAAAAAAGTAAAGGCAAAGAAAACATCATGCACACTAGGAGTATTGGTCAAAGGTCACCAGTGAACCAAGGTCCTCTGGCTTATAATGGCTGATATTCAAGACCATGGACAGCAGCATGCAGGTTTTGCCCCCATTCCCACTTCAGGGATGATGCTCTTACCATTGTGTAAATGCAAATAGAGAAGAAGGAATGTGTTAAAAGATAAGTTCCAAAAAAAGGTTAACTCATGGTTCGCATACAGATATAAAAGTGAACATATTTTATTTAACTCCTTCAGTAAGGGAACTAGGCAGATGTTATAACTGGTTCAAAAGGGAATTCAAAGAACAGACATATTTATACAGAGTTGTAAAATAAAGACAATGAACAGGACTAGAATCAGATAGCCTGGCAGAGTGTGTATTGACAACACACTTTTTTTTCTCTTCTCACTAAATGTTTGCCTCAAATAGACCACAGTGTGGATGGGGCATTAAGGTAGAAGTAGGGTGAGAAGGAGTGAGAGCAGAAAGGAAAAACATTCAACAGTTTGTACCCAGAGCTGTAGACCTGACAGGAATGATGGAGGCATATACCAGAGATAAGAGAAAGGAAGATTTATTGTGACAGGAGGCAATAGCTAGAGGAGTAGAAAGATGTGAGAAAGGGAAGGGAAGGGTCACCCGGATGGGGGAGAGCAGAACTTACATAGATGGACTGTGACATATACTTGATCAGATGGACATTGCCACAGAAATAGTCCTGGCTAGATCCCTGATTTTAAGATGCAGGGCTCAGTTGTTGGTCAAGAAGTGTATTAAAAAATGACTCATTTTTCAAGTGACCAATTTACCTAGCAACCAGTTTGCCAACATCACTTTACCAAATGGTTACTTTGTCAGTTAATGCATCAATTTGTTTCAGTTTGCCATAACGTTGGAAAATTGCTCACTCAGTGAATTGATTTTCAGTGAATTGGTTTACTTGCCCTAGTCAAACCAGTTTGCCCAAGTTGAGTTGCCTTTTCTAAGATACATTCTACATTCATTAATTAAAAAATTCACCCACAGTGTTTAAAGTACCTACTGTGTCTGGCCCTATTCTACAAGAGAGCTTTGTGCCAATAGATCTGTGAAAGGAAATGCTTTCATCCACTGTATAGACTACATAATTGACAAATATGTCTTATTTTCATAAAAAAGAAAAATTTAAGGATTTACCTAAAATGTAAGCTCCCTATGAGTAGGGACTTATCTTGTTCACTGTTTAAATTCTAATGCTTTATGAAGTGCTCAGGGCATGGTAGATACTTAATAAATATTCTTTGACTGAATTAATGGGTGTATAAGTGAATGTACTTCTCTTTATTAGTGGTATGTGCTTTATTAAAAATTTGAAAATTTGCTAAGACTAGTTTATTCCCACTCTTTAGTGATCACTACAAATGTAGTGTATGATGCCTTAGCAGCTACAGAACCTAAATTTTTCATCTCACTACTCACTTTGACAGATAGTGTACCCAAATAGGCTTCAAACCTATGGAACTATCTATGGCTTGTGGAAAAGATGTCTCAGAAAAAGATTTATATGTTTAGCCTTCAAATTCCTCAACAAAATCCCAGCCTTCTCTTGGTTTAATATGCTAATATTCACCCAACATGGATGCTGGCCTTTGGCCACAACTCAAGTTTTCCCATTTTTCCAGCACTTAATGATTGATTGATTGATTGATTAATTATTGGAACAATCATATGGGAAACTGGCTGAAGACCCAACAAATACTTATGGAGCCTTTTCTCTTACCTGCATTGTGCTAGGTAGGACTCTAAGTGGGTAACACATGTACTATGTGGAAAATCCAAGGAAGGAATAAGTCGGGTTTTTAAAATTCACGTACAGGTTGCTTGACACAGGACACCTATTCTCCCTACAGAAATGATGTTATGAACAGGGATTAGGGTGCTGGGTCAGCTCACAGCACTTTAATTCTTAATGTGGCTGTGAGCATGGCAGGAGAGTGTCTATGATGTATCAATAGTATAAAAAACAAGGACTTTGGAGTCAGACCTGAATTTGAATAGTTGGGTAACGCTGGGCATTACTTAAGTTCTCTGAATCTCTTCTGTAACATGATAATGATAATGTTTACCCCAAAGTGATAGGTGGTTAAATGAGATGATGTAATACGAGCATATGAAAATCTTTCTCCAAGTGTTCCCTATCTTTTTATATATCAACAAACTCCTCCCCATCCCATTGTTTCTATTTTCTTAAAAAGAACAGAATAACCATGATTTAGTATTTCAGTGACTCTGGCCGTCAGCTACTTGTGTTGTAATATGGTAAGTGGTGCCCTCAGGAGCAGTTTACTAATATAGGGCTATTTCTTCTAAATTAAATGGCCTTAGAGTGCCATTTTATGGTTTTACAGTTTAGATGCCTCACCTTCATTGTAAAGCGTCACTTCAGGCTGTTATTAGTGTCTAGTTCCAGCTTTATTATGTGCTATTCTTAATCTTCTGGGTGAGAACCCAGAGGACTTTTTATTGGAATTGTCTATAAGCCAAACATAGACAGGCTCCGAGGCTTTAGAGGCTTTATCATGAAGAATGCATGCTCCTTGTTATTGCTGCAGAAACTCCTTACCCACAGTTGAACCCGTAGTCACAGGTCGGGAACAGAGCTACTCTCCACGGCCAGATTGTGTAATCTCTGTCCTTCTTCAACAGAGAGACGGTGGCAGCAGTGGGGTGTACAGTCAGCACATGGCCTACCAGTTTTCCGCATGTTTGCATCTAGGTTTGTGGTCGTACATGAACATTATTAGCATCGTGTTTCTTAAGTGCAAAACAGAAAGATTGTTGACAATGCTAGTGAAAAGAGGCATGTGATTAGGGTGGAGGTGAAAGCAAAGAAGAAAAGTAATGGAACAGCAAGAAGATGGGGAGAATTCACAGTGGGAATTCTCAAGGCCCAAGCGCGAGCAAATTCTGTAACATGCAAATGGCATGCCTGTGAAATAAATGGACAAAAGTAGATTGTGTTGCCTGTGTGAAAGGATTCATGTACAAGGCTGTTCACAATAGCGTTGTTTGTAATAAAAAAAAGCCTGCAAACAGCCTAACTGTACAACAAAGGATGTGTTTCAGGGAGAATGAGGATCAGTTCTGCCTTTTGGAAAGATCACATTGGCGGTGGGACAGATGAGAAGAAAGGCTGGGTGGATTAGAGAAGGGCGAGTGGGTCTGCAGGGTATGTAGGTTATCTTAGTCGGCTCAGGCTGCTGTAACAAAGTACCGTAGACTGAGTGGCTTAAACAGAAATTCGTTTTCTCACAGCTCTGGAGGCTGGCAGTCCACGATCAAAGTTTGGGCTAATGGGGTTCTGGTCAGGGTCCACTTCCCGGCTTGCAGATGGCTGCCTTCTTGCTGTGTGCTCATCTGACCTCTTTTTGTGCGTCTTTGGAGAGGGGGACAGAGGGTGGGGGGAGTTCTCCAGTGTCTCTTCTTATAAGGACACTCAGCCTGTTGGACCAGGGTCCCATCCTTATGACCTAATTTATCTTTAATTGCCTCCTTAAAGGCCCTTCCTGCAAATGTACTTGCATTGGGACTAAAACTTCAACATATGAATTTTGCGGGGGACATAATTCAGCCTATAGCTTAGGGTGTCTTTTTATCCCTAAGTGCCTGTGATGGCACCTGTGCTCCCTGTTCACAATGTAGAGGAACAAGCATGAGTTTAGGAATCTACCAGAACTGGATATGTGCTAAGTGACCTTGGGGAAGTTGCTTAAATTCTCTTAGTTCTCTTACCTGTAAAGTGGAGCTAGCACTGCCTTTTCACAGTGCTGTGAGAATTGCACAGGACAGTGTATGTGGGGACTTTTGACTCTGGGTCTGTCAGGTGATGGGGGTTTGGGAATGGGTAGTTTTACATATTGGCATGCACTTTGATGATTTACAATGTTCTGTCATTGATTTCATGGTGTTCAAGTACAGCTGCAGGGTCACCATCTACCAGCAAAAAAGGAGTAACTGGGATTCACTGCAAAGGAGAATAAACCTTTTCTTTCCATGTGATTTCATGGAATGCACTGCTTTGAAGGGGACTGGGCTACCTACCTGCACGTGACTATGGCTTATGTGAACTTTTCCTGTTCGAATGTCTATCTTCAGCTGTTCATTGTTTTGTGGTCACTGTTCTTGCTAGCCGATTTCTCTAACATTTATGAGATGTTTTAAGCAAACATTGGAAAATAATACAGTGCAGTGCGCTGCTAATAACAAACAGCAGGGGGAAAGAGAGAAGTCCTTTTAATTTGTATTACGAATCTTCCTCTATTAAAATTTCCAGTTGAGATTAAGGTTATCTGGGGGAAACAGAGAGGAAACCAGAGCTAGCAACATGAACATTCTATATAGTAGGTCTTCAACTGGGGCTTTCTGAGGATTCTTTCAGAATCTCCGAGGATTCTGTGGGTACATTTTTTTTTTTTACTGCAGTCATACATTTCTAGAATTCAAAATAGAAAGTACAGTGCATGTCAATAACAGCACTACATCAGCCTTAGTCTTTTCTTAAATGAGAAGTTATATCATTTTGGGTTTGGGTGGTGTTACTTAAAAAAATATATTAGGCTCGAATATATGCATTTATAAACTTCTAAGAAGTGTCTCTTATGTAAGTGGAATTAGGTACTTTTTCAAGTACAGTGTACCTACTGAAAGAATTTCAATTTGGTTTCTGTTTTTGTCTTTTCAAGTAAGGTGAGAGCAGATTGCCTCCAGTAGGACTCTGGGTGCTGTAATCAGAGTCCTGGAAACACATGGAGGGGAGGGGAAATGGAGAGCAATTGCTTCCCTCATCGATGGCACAGTCTTGAGTGAAAACAGCTATCATTTTCATTGGTAAAATGCTGGTCAATCTGTTTCAGAGATTTATGAGGAAAGGCAACAATAGGGACTCTCAAATTAAAATATAATGTTTAAGGTGGTTGCTGCACGAGAATCCCAGCATGGCAGAAATGGAGAGAGACCCAGGGATCACTCAGTCCAACTCCTTCCATTTTAGGAACTAGAAGGTGAAGTGACACTTGACCCAAGTCCGGCATAGTTTGGTTCAGAGCTGGTGTTAGGCTCCACCGCTCCTGACTGATTATTCCATGAAATGTGATTTTTGCCCCTAGGAAACTCTAGTTTTTAAAAAACAAACTTATCATTTAAATATCTCCCCTGGAAACTTTTTGTTTGCCCTTCGTTCGGTAAATTATGAAAGATTTTTGCTGTTATGGACTGAAGTTCTGTCCCCCCCCATCCCCTCAATATGTTGAAGGTCTAATTCCCAATGTGATGGTATTTGAATGTGGGGCCTTTGGGAGGTGATCAGGTTGAGATGAGGTCATGAGAGGAGACCGCTCCATGATGTGATTAGTGTTCTAAACGAAGAGGAAGAGAGACCAGAGCTCTCGCTTTCTTTCTTTCCCGCCCTGTGAGGACACAGCGAAAGGTGGCCGTCTGCAAACCAGGAAGAGACCCCTCACCTGGGAGCTGAATTGGCTGGCACCTCGACCTTGGACTAATCATCCTGCAGAACTAAATGGAATTTTGTTATGGCAGCCTGAGCAGACTAAGACTGTAGTCAATCAACTAGACATGCATTAGGAATAAGCAGACTAAGCTTTAAAAGTAAAAGATAGTTAAACTGTGCCTGATTTCTCTTTTTTAAAATAAAGTGCTGAATGTAACCAGTCATTCATTTATTTAACAATTTTAACATAGCAGAAGAGGCCTATCTGTAAATACATAATTACTTCTGGAGGGCAGTCCTCATCTCTGTTTTGCTCCCCATTTTATCCATATTGTCTAGCGAGGACAGAGGGTGTTCAATTACTATTTTTGAATGGCTTCAGGGAGGAGGTGTTTTTAGCTGGTTTTAATCACTCAAGTAGACTTTTCTGGAAATAAAGATAGAGAGAGGTGTGATATAGAGTCTGAATAGGAATTTTCATCTAACTCCATGTTCTTTATTTGATGTTGATTTCTTTTATTTAAGTATGCAATACCCAGTGCATATGTATTCATATATATATATATATATATATGGCTTCATTTTCAACTGAAATCCCAGAATCCTAGAAATGGAACTGGAAACAACTGAGCTTTCCGCTCTCAAATTCAAAAGAAACTATTGATTCTTTAATCAGGAAGAAGAGGAGAGAGTGAATTGAAAACAAAAACAATTACATTTATTACATTTCTTTACATCTATTGCTTCATTTAATACAAAAGAAAAAGAGATATTGTTAGTCCCATTTTATAGATGAGAAAAAATGAGGCTCAGAATGATTGAACAATTGGTGCAATGTTGTATAACTACTAAGTGGAGACAGGATTTGAATCTAATTGTTTCTGATGCCCACGTCTAGCAGCTTCCAAAGCTCATACTCTTTCCACCATGTGTCCTTACCAGTAGGTTCAATGCAGTCGTTACGTAGTCAGTAAATTTCTACAGACTTACTAACTGCCAGGTTTCCAAGCTCTTAAATCTGGGCTTGAATGAGCTCAGTGGAAACACAGACATGTTAACTCCCAGTTTCTTCTAACTTACTGGAAATCCATTTGAGATGAACCTTCATGTAGTATGTTTAACAATGTAACTCATCCCTGTTCTGTCAAAGGAGAGGAATTTTGGAGATGGGTGGTGGAAGGAAGAAAGGGCACAAGGTGAGAGGAAGACAGGAAGAGAGAGAGAATGAGGAAAAGTCCTTGTTAGGGAGTGGCTGGAAGGAGAAGGAACATTTCTAGGAAGGACACCATTGATTTTAGATGGGAAATGGCTGGAAGCTGAAGGCCAGTAATAAACAACAATGGACATCTAAGCAGAAGAGGGTTTGGTGGTGTATTTAAAGATTGTTTTTTTTAAAAGATTTTATTGGGGAATTGGGGGAGGAGAACAGTGTTGGGGAATTGGGGAGGGGATCAGCCAAGTTGTTCTTCAATCTTCGTTGTAGAGGGCACTAGTTGCCATCTGGCTGCCCGCTGGCAGCTTGTGGCCTCTAAGCTCAAGGTGCTGTGTTCAATCTTAGTTGCTGGTGGGCGTAGCCACCATTGAACAGGCAATCTTGCTACACCAGCTGAGCCATGGCAGCTCAGCTCCAGCTCAGCTCAAGCACAGCGTCACTGGCCCATGTGGGAATCAACCCATGGCCCTGTTGCTTAGAGCTCGCGCTCTTAAGCCAACTCTTAACCAACCGAGCCACTTGGCCAGCCCATAAAGATAAAAATTTTTTAAAGTTGGTGTTGCATAGGAAGATACTTTCAGCTTTATCTCATGGGCCTCTGAGCACCAGGTAGACTGGTTGGGAGGGACCTACTAGGTTGCAGTAGAAATTCTGAGTTTCCTCGTTCTTCTCTCTGCCAGATCCCCACATAGTTGTCCAGCATAGTTGAGAACATCCATTGCTGCACACTAATAATGCTTTAAGTATTCTCTATTTGTAGAATTTTAGAAGGGTGATTTGATTTTGCTGTATTCAAGAAATTGATTATTTATGGTAGAATTTCAGACACCATGATAGGCCAGTTTGAGTTCACACAGCTACAACCTTAAAGTCTTTCCACATAGGCAACTCCCACCATATTGTGGACAAAGATGGCCCTAGCTGTGTTCTAGGATAACTACTTCTTGGGAGAAATGCTGAGTTTCAGTGAGATTTTATTATTCCATCACCTTTCTGTAGTGCATCCTTTGTGAGGGGAGGGAAAGAGCTAGATAAAAGCGTACAGAAAAGAGAATACAGCTGATTCTTCCCTGAGAAGCAATTATTAGCACAAGGAGAGTCACTCAGAGTGTACGGAGAGAGAGGCAGGACATATGCGGGACCCTTGGGCAGAGTGATGGCCACAAATTACCCCTCTGAGCGCCAGTTCACAGGCGGATCTGGCAGCACAGGCTCATTTCCCAGGGCCATGACTGTGGAGAAGCATGTATTTCACCTTCTGTAGAAGAAGTGCTCCTAGAAATATGAGAATGGTCCTCTGCAACTGCCCCCAGAAGGCAGATCAGAAGCTGCAACCTGTAGACGACCTCCGTTCAGTGTCAGGAGAACTCTGTGCCTGGCACGTCTCTCTTCATCTCCATCATAACACCTGACCAGGGGAACTGGGTCTTTTTTTCCCCCGACTCATTTTGACAGGCTCTTTAGGCTTTGGGTGGAGAACAGTCTTTGTTTCGCTGAGGTTATAGGAGCAGCATTAATTATACCTCAGAGCCTGCATCTGTTTTCACTAGCAAGTCTACCCCTGGATGCCATATGTATATGCCATATATATATGCCACACACACACACACACACACACACACACACACACACACACACACGGTGCCAAAAAAATGTATACACATTTTAAGAAAAGAAAAAAAACTATTAAAATTGTAATAATATATACCAGTAACAAAAGATGAATACAAGTCACGTTTGACTTCTGCAATTACCAGAGGTGCTCAGAGTGGTTCCCATCAGCATCCAGACACTTCTGATTACAGCGAACTACTGCTTGAGCAATGTTGACCCAAGTGTCCACTTGTATACATTTTTTTGGCACCCCCGGTATGTTCACATATACGAGTATATAACCTTTTCTCTCAACTTTCTTCATGGAATATTGCTGATACCTCTCATCTGAGTTTTTCAGTCTACTGACTGTCCCTTTGGACAGACACAAGCTTGAGGATTTCTTTAATTGGCAATTAATGTATCAGGAGATAGGATATTGGAAATGGACTGGCAGATAGCAGGCTACCCCTGCTATGCTTTTAGTTCAGATAATCTTATCTGCATCCAGCCCCTGGCATTCACTGCCTCCAACACACATAAATTGGTCTACTTGCTAGCTTGTTTCTTTTTCTACCTTAAATAAAATCCTTTTCCTTTGTGATAACCAGCTCCTGGAAATGGCAGCTCTGACCCAATCTACTATCCCTTTGATGTGGCAGCTACAGAAAAAAAGGAATGATGAGGCCTGTTTTGCTTTCTGCTTTTTTCCCCTCTTCAACTTTTAATATGAGTTCTAAGTGAGCATTTCATGAACCCACATGAATTTTGAAAAGGACCCCACAGAAGTAGAGTGGAAATCAAAGAGGAATTGAAAATGTCAAATTTAGCTTCCTTGTTGCTGAGCCTTTAGCTGGAGATGCCTTCTTGCAGCCAGCCACCTGGGTCAGGAGGAGCAGGGCTCGGGCTGAAAGCTATGTCGCAGGCTCTTGACAAACCTGCCCTGAGAAGTGGGAGTGCTGCCTCTCACCTCCCTCAGGGCAGCCGACAGAAGGCGGCAGGGATTTGCCAAGGGAGGCTGTTGTATGCTCGTTGACTTCTGGCACCCCACTTTGGCCTGGGCACAGGTCCTAGCGCTGCAGGCGGTACTCACCTTACCCTGCACCACCAAACAAGGGAGCACTCTTTCTCCACGTCTGATTATGGAGCAGGACCCCCCCGCGCCTGCCTCCCTCTTGAGCAGGACTGCATGGGAGCCGTGTTCACCTGCGTTGCTTGGTAGAGCTGTTTGCATGTCAGGTGCGAGAGCTTAGCCTCTCTGACATTTCCCAGGCTCAGACGGCAGTCTGATGCCTCCAGGTTTTAGATCAGTAATTTCTGGACACTGTTTCTGGGCCTTTTAAATTTCCAAGGGTTGGGCTGTGTGACCTTTTCCTCTAAGCTGCCTCACCTCATGTATCTGGCTGCTCGTTACTCTTTCTTTTATTCCGTGTCTCCCCCTCCTCACCCATCTCCTAACCTGGGTTTCTCTAGTACCACCTTGAGCATGGATGGCACTGCTTCTTTCAGCAGAAATCAATGAATAAATAAATGATTCATTATTTCCATTTTGTAAATAATGCATAACTCAGACGAAACATTTTTGGAACATGTAAAAGTAAAAAGAACAGTTTTTTAAAAAATCTGTAATTACATCATCAAAAAAATGATCCGAAGTCTTTTTACTAGGTGGACGAGATGTTGGTATTTCATTCATAAAAACAGGCATGCCCAAAACCTGCAGGCCAGGGCAGCTTGCTAATTGAGTGGGTGCAGTGGAGAGCGTAGACTGATCTCGGTTTGAAACCTAAACTCTTTGAGCCTCAATCTCCTCCTGAGTAAAGTAGGAATAATGAAATATGGCTGTTGGGAATATTAAATGTTAAGAGTAAAAGCTATGCAGGGTCAGCCTTTCATAGGACAGATGTTCAACAAATGACTCAACGATTAAAAAGTGGGAAAGTGTCTTTGGGCTGTGGAGTGAAGTACAGGCAATGGAGGCACTAGGGCTGGGCCAGGGAGGGGCGTGAGGAGGAAGCCAGCTGGGCAGCGGGGTTTCCAAGCAGGTCTAGCTCCCACCAAGATGGAGGCTCATGTTGCTGTGGCAGAGACCAAGTGTGGAGCCCCGAATGCGGCTTCGTTGGAGAATTCTTGCCTGACAGTCCTTCCCACGAGGAGCAGAGAATCCCTTCTCCCTCTCTGCTCCTGCAGCATTTTGTAGCTTTATTAATGGATCTATCCCATTCTAAAGTCATCTAAAAATTGATCTCTAGGTCCC
The DNA here is from genome assembly GCF_001890085.2 of Hipposideros armiger. NCBI lineage: Eukaryota > Metazoa > Chordata > Mammalia > Chiroptera > Hipposideridae > Hipposideros > Hipposideros armiger. The sequence continues at coordinate 955,828 of NW_017731521.1, read as the reverse complement.
TCCCATGCCCGTGAGTTTTTAGGGATAACATCGTGCTCATCTTTGTATCCTCACAGGTTCTCAGCCCCGTGGTCGTTCGATTTGGGGCCAGGTGGATGTGTGCATGTGTAAGGCACATATCACCAGATGCAAACAGAGCTTTGCTGACTGAGAATGCTTGGAGCCCTGGGAATATGCGCATGGCTTTCTTTTCTGCAGAGGATGGGTGGGGTACTGTAGTTCAGCAGGAAAAAAAGACAGACTCTAGAATGGAGAGATGCTTTGTTCTGATTAGATTAATTTTCTCTCTATATATTTGAAGTACACAGAAACATCCCTTTTGGTTTCAGTCCTCATTCAATAGTTTTGAAAATCATAAGGATTCAATGCTTCTTAAACTTTCCCACTGAAAATACCCCAAGCAAAGTGGAGTAACCCCCAGCCTGGTTAGGGTTGGGGAAGACGGGGACTGGAGTCAGAACCTGAAACTGCCTGCAACAAGCTCATACTTTTTTTGTTTTTATTTTTCATTTAATGTTTAAAAGTTCATGGACACTTTGCATTAGGCATTATGTATCCAACTTGTTTTTATACCAAAGTATGTTTAAGCTACTTTCTGTTCTTTCACATCATTCCCCCCTTCAAATCTCTCAGTAACATTGACCTTTAGGCAGATGTGCCCTATTTATGCCTCAATTTGGTGTTCCTCCTGCCCCCACCCCCATGTCCCACCACCAGGTAGCTCTAGGGAAGAAGGATGCCCAGTACATGGTGCACGGCCATATGCCGTAGTAAATGTACGTGCTTGATTATTTGAGAAGTGAGGATATTATGCCTCTAGGTGACCAGTTCTCCCTCCTGGAGACATTTGATGTATGAGGTACACCTACAGAAACGAAACTAATAGGTCTGTATGAATCTTGGGAAATCTGTCTCTCTTTGCTTTATATTCTTGTTGTGTGGCTATGTGTTACCTCAGTATTGATCTCATCTCCTTTGAAAGATGTTGGTTGTTATGGGACCATCAACCTGTTAGCCTATAATTTTTTATAATTTCCCTTTTAGGACATCAAGAAGAAAAATTGGGCTAACTATCAGTTTCAGGGGGTCCAGTGCAGGGAACTTGTGCCGTAGGATAAGAGTCTGATGTTGGGAGAGCCTTTCTTTCAATCCCAGCCGTACCCTTGGTACCACCAGGAACTAAAAGGGGATCAAAAGGAAATAGCTTTGGTTAGAACATATGTAAGGTATCACGGAGCTGAGGAGGAGCCTCAAGAGTCCTGTTTGCTCCCTTTGTAAATTTTATGAGCAGAATGTAATAGGTCATAGTTGTACTTCTCTCTTTCAGAGAAGGAAATCACACAATGTAGGTTATAGCTTCCAATGTGTGTGAAGTGTGTGTGTGTGAAGGGTGTGTGTGTGTGAGTGTGCATGTGAACTGCCATCCTAAACCCCATCTCACCATACTAACAAGAGATGCCTATGCCCAGTAAAAAAAAGTACCACTTCTTATTGGGAGAACAATAAGGGTTAGGGTTGCCCGACCTACCTCTTAGGAGGTGACGTTCAGGGCAAGACAAGACATTTACAGTGAATGACAATAAAGAGACAGCCATGCAGAAACCAGGGGCAAGAGCATTCCCAGCAGAGGCAACAGCACGTGCAAAGGCCTAAGATGGGATAGAGTCTGGCCCGTTAGTTGAACAGAGAGGGGGCAGAATGGGTGAGGGCAGAGAGGTATGAGGTGAAGTCAGAGATGGTGCTGGGCATAATTCCAAACACAGTGCATTACTTCTTTGCCCTAGGTTTTTCTGTATGAGAGAGCAGAGATCAGAGATGCCCAGAGGAGAGGAGGCTTGCCTTTATTCTGGGGCCATGAGCCAGGAAACTGCAGTCAGTTGAAAACACTGCCTGAACCCGGTGAAGGTCCTCCTTGCCTCCTCTGCTGGCTTCACACAGGGGTTTGCTGCTCGGGATGAGTTGTGAGTCCAGTGAGGTCATCTCAATGAAATCATTAGGTTTCTACCTGGCTATTTTATTATTTTATTCAACTCAATCTAGTGGATAATAACAAAAAAGGTCTCATAACAAAAGGTCCAATTTAGGAAATGAGGGAGAAGGTGGAGTGGGCGGTCAGAGAGGTGATGGGAGGAGAGACTGCAGATGTGTGTCTTTGGGGTCCCTGCCCCCTCAGGCTCCAGTTAAATTCTCTCTCGGATCCTGGGGAAAGACATGTAACCACTAACATGTTTGCCCTGTGAGTGCTTCTGTCAAACTCAAGAGAGAACAGCCTTGGCTGTTCTGGTGAAGGGTGGGCTAGGAACAGGCAAATCCAATTTAAACATGAGTGGGCCCTTTTTTCTTACTTTGCTTTCCTTTGGCTTGAACTCTGGAAAGTAGCTGTTCTAACCCCAAATGGCAGCCCTTCCAGCTTCCCAGACAGAAGGGATGGGAAATGGGGAGGAGCTAGTGGAACAGAGTGGCACGGGCCTCCCAGCTGTGAGAAGAGGGTCCCCGTGAAGAGCTGGACCACATGGCGTTGGTGAGAGTGGGGGTGTTGCCTGCTCCACACGTTGCTGCTGTGTGTGCCTGATCGTAAGGCTTCTTTAGGGAGCCTGTAGCCTTGCTCTTAACACCCTGCCGTTCCTCTTCTCTTCACCGTGTTTGCTTGTGAGAAGGCTCTGCTATCCAGTATTTGCTCTTCTGAAAACATGACATTTTCTGTGGAATAGTGGGTGCTATGTACCATTAGTGTTTTCTGAGAGGCTAAGACCTCCCTGGTCTCGGTTTCTGGGAGCTAATAGCTCTTCTGGTTTCCAAGATCTCAAAGCTGTCAGTAATCAGTGAGGTCAGAGGGTAGGAGTCGAATGTAATATGGTCCCATATGTTCTGTGGGTTCATATATATATATATATATATATATATGTATATATATATATATATATATGTATGTATAGAAATGCCCAGGAAAAGGGTGTTTGTATCTGGAAGGCAACACACCAAATGGATAACCTCTGAAGAGTCAGGAGAAGAACCAGAATTGGGGCTATCTAAGGGGATGTTAAGCTAGAATTTATGTTTTTATAAGGGGATTGTATTAATGTATTGCATATATAATTAAATGTATAATTAAAATATATTTGAAAATTCAGACCTGAAAAGGCGCAGGAGAAGGATGAGGCTGCTGTGGTTGGCATCTGAGCTGAGGACCCAGGGATGGATAATGGGTCTAAGGAGTTGGGGAGTTGTGAGAAATGGGTAACAGGATAGGGTAATCAGGATGGCTTTGAAAGTCACGTCGAAGTAAGGCCTGCTGTCGTTGGCATTTCAATTTCTTGGGCAGAGGAATCATGCCATATAAAATGTTTGTGGATGAAGTAAATATATGAATAAATGCATATTGCCTTGATTTGGAAAAAGAAAGAACAGATTGTGTCCAAACTCCCAATACAGAGTGTGCATCTGAGACAGAGAATCTTAAGTTTAAGGGTCTGTTTTGTGCTTCTTACGCCCAGTTCTTCAGTGGCTGGTGACTGTAACTTCTCAAGAGATATTTTTGGCCCCTGAAAACCCTAAAACGACCAGAAGGCATGTTTTCAATGGGTTCCATGGGACACTGGTATTCGAGAGAGGGCTCTTTGTTCAAATATTTTTGGAAAAGAGAGCATACCACACTCCCCTCTTGAAAGATCACAGAGTATTTTGGAATATTAAAGCATCTGAGAAGTCCTTCAAGGAAGAAGTTCAAAAGTCAGAAGTCTTCAGAGGAGGTATTACTAGGGCCTCAATGATGACATCAAGAATCTATTCCAGACATTTGATGACATCAAGAAGCCATTCCAGATATTTCCACATCAATTTCATACTAAAGATGGCTCTCCTTGTGGTCACAAGATGGCTGTCCCTGACGTTTGGGACCTTATGTTTCCTTACTCATGTCTGGCAGAGGGAGGGAAGAATGAAAAAACTTTTCAATCATGAGATACAAGTCCGATTGGACCAACTCAAGTTACAATGGTCAGCAGAAGAGTGCTAGGTACTGATTTGCTCAGACTACCCAGATCCACTCTCTGAAGCAGGGATGGGGTTGGCTTCCTGGACACACGTGATTGTGTAGAGGCATTGATGCTTGAACAAGAAGTCAGGATTCTGCTGGGACAGGAGAGGGTGATGAGACAAATATCCATGCAACGATGAGAGAAGCATGATAGAAATAGGAGATGTGACTGGGAGCTCCAAGCGGGTGTGAGGCAGCAGGCAGGGGTGGTCATGGGGGAGAGAGATGGTGCTGGCCAAGGGCACCCAGTCGGGCCAGAGGAGAAAGGGTACCTGGCAAAGCCACCAGCTGCTGTTTTCAGTTGTGGCTCAGGACTTTATATTTTGAGAACATGAGGATTTATTCAAAATTCTGTCACGTATGGAGTAATTTGTAAGTTTGGAGAATTTGAGAAAGATTAAAATGCTGCTGAACTTTAAAGAGAACTAAATAAAGAACAAAGCAGCAGGAAGCGCTGTGTGCAGAATAAGGATGGGGTTCTTTTTTCCTCAAGGGTGCCAGGCATGGAAAGTTCCAAATGGCAATCTATTTTTTTTACATACAGTTTCCCCTAAAATATTTGTCTATCAAGGCTGTCAGGAGTGAACACAGTTGCAAAATGAGCAACTAACTTAATTTGACTTCAAGTGTTTTTCTTAGCTTTCTGCCTGTAACTCAGCATAGCTGTTTTTCCTAAGAGTGAGTAAATGTTAGGGCAAAGCCTTTTGGCCTCTGAGGTTCCTAACTCCTAACTCAACCTAATTAGATGCTTAAAAATGTTTATTCTGAAAACTGACATTTCAGCTCAGTCCTTCCTGTTGTAATGTGAAAAACAGGTTTTCCTACAGCAAGTACCCAAACAATAACTAACCATTATATGTTTGTGCAGTTATTCATATTCTGTATCTATCGGGATATACACAACTGTAATGAACATATAAATAAATATATAGAATGTATAGCGAAGGGTTAGTGAATTTGTGAGGAAGAATTTTCTTTATGGGTAGAGGTATACCTTACTTTACATTATAAGGCCATCTCTCCCCATGTGTGTATAAATCAAAATTTCAAAAAAATTGAATCATTTTCAGAAGTACCAGGGAAACCTGCTAGTAAAGAAAATGGGTAAATGATTTTACAAAGTGAACATGCATTTATTCTTATTCTATGCAATAGAATCTTCATATATTTGTCTTGCTTAAAGGAGGAGTACTCCTGATATGACTCTTACCATTCTGAAACCCAAAGATGAAAAACCACAGGAAGGCTTTAAGTCTGTGGTAAATTTGGTAGGGCAGCGCTCTGCCAAGCTCTTAACAAATGTACACCAGTTTTTAGGACAGCTGTGAGGCCGAGCCTATAGAAAGAATCAGATTATTGTGTTTTGAGGCAGTGTTTCTGCTCTTTACAAATGTAAAATTTGGTTCTAAGGAGGTGAGCATTAAGCTTCTCTGTAAGGCTTCTCCTGAAACTTAGATATTAACAGTTTGTTGGGCCAAGAGTAAGGAAAAATGGAAACAGATGTTAATGTGACCCAAGGACTTGGACTTTCAAAGGAGTGGTGAGGTTTGCAATAAACACCTTTTGTTGAATTATATAATGGCTTGAGGGAGCAAAAAAGTAGGCAAGTTAGAGCCTCCAAAGAATTTATTCTTATTTCGGGGGAAGATGGGGGTTGAGAGTGGAGGGGTATTGTCACTACCTTTTCAAACTACACACATTTCTTTTCCTCAAAGAGTCTGCTATGTCTCTGTGAGGTCTGCGTATGCCGCCTTCAAAACGAGAATCCATCCCACCCTGTGAGGTGCTGCTACTGACAGAGTTTATTATCTTCCTTGGATGTATTGGGGCAGAAAAAAATGTTGACAGACGGAACTCTAAAAATACACAGATTCTGTCAAGGTCAGATGGAAACAGGAAAACATCTGTGTCTATAACTCTACTTTGAGACAGCCCAGGAAATTTTGTAATAGACTCGATAGAACCTCGGTATTTTTTGAAGTCTTGAGGGCTAGAAGCAGTGGCTGGGGTGGAGATGGGCAACAGCTATTTAAAAGTTGCCCGCGTTTTTTCTGTTTTCCTAGAGCTGAAAGCCTGACTTGACTTTTGAGGGCAGTGTGCTCCTTTAACAGCAAAAGTAATACTTTGATAGGCTTTCTGGTTATGTAAAGATGAAGGCAAGAATGTCTTCTGGAGTGTAATGGTTTAATGCACCTGGAAGCTAAACTGCTTCTGGTTAAATGTCTAAAGTAAACTGGAAGTGAATGTCATCTTCAGGTGGGTGAAATAGCAGAGTATTTGATTGGGAAAGTTACATAATTTTTTTTTTCCCTTTGAAAGGACGCTGCAGAATGAGTTTTTGGCCCTGAGGTCTAGGGAGGAGACTTGGCAACAGGCAGCAGGTCAGAGATGAAGGAGAGTGGGTGATGCCCAGCGCTGGCGAGGCCTGGCCTGTGGGCCTGGGCATCTGACAGTATCTGCCTGGTGCTGTTATGGCCTTTGGTGCTGCCCAGCCCTCAATGAGATTTTTGTTTACTGTTCTTGCCTGGGTGCTGAGGGTGGGCCTATGCCTGTGTGTGGTCAGGTGGCCTGGAAAAAAGGTCCAAGGAGTGAGCCATGGTGGCAGCATGTACACTTTCTTTTGTGTCACCCCTGGAGACAGGACCTTTTGCTCTGATACCACCTCCAGTACTAGAAAGAAGGAACTTTTGTCCTCAACTCGGTCAAGGGCCTTTGTGCTCAAACCCGAATTTCTTGCCTGGGTTAGCCGCTTCCCAGGATGATTGACAATGGTTAACATCTATTCCCTTCAAGGGAAGCCCCTCTCCCACTTACAGCAATATAGTTGGACCTGAAGACCCTGATAAGAAAAATCGCAGAAGAGAGTGACACCTCTAAATAGACTGACTCCTCACGTAGGTGAAGTGAGCTACCTGGTTGGCTGACAACAGCCTGTGATTCATGGTTTTCAACCGGGGAGCTAATCTGTGGGGCCCAGGTCCTGAGAGCAGGGGATCCCTCCTTTCTCCTCTGTCCACACCAGTGGGAGGGCAGTGACTCGGCCTATTTCCCCTTTCCCTCAGGTTGTCTGCTTTTGAGATGATGGTGAGGGAGTTAGCCAGGGCATTTGTCTTCCAACCTAGCTTGATTAGTCATAAAGATGGTATTTTGCGCTCCATCTCTGCCTCTGCCATTTTATTTTGTAATTGGCTGAAGACCCAGGCAGGAAAAAGGTCTCTATTAGGCTCTCTCAAAACCCCATGAGTTCTCCCAATGACTTACTCTGCAAATTGGGGCAAACTACTTTGTATTTCTATTTCTCCATCTGTAAACTGGAGCCGTAACAGTGGTCACTGGATAATGGTAAAAAAAAAGAAAAAAAAAAGAAAAAGTTAGAATATTGGCTGAAAGATGTAATTGCTGGCCCCATCCCCCTGCTAATATTATAATCATTGTTTGACAACATTTTCTAAATCTTATCCAAGAACCTTGCTGCTGTGACACGTTGATTCGTTTTGGCTGGCACCATATGCTCCCATCTGCTGCGAGTAGTATAATCGCTCTCAGTCATCAGCACTCAGCACCCACAGCTGATTCGTGGGGAAAGGCCCCAATACTGTGGACCCAGATACAACTTGTCTTACACGGTTTGCTTCTGTGAGAGGGTTCCAGGCACTCAGCATATCTCTCCCTCCTGTCTTGGGGATTGGTCACAATTCAGCCAGGTATTCAGCTCTAGCTTTTCATGGCTGCTGGTAAGGACAAACCTACCTCTGCACAAAGGCCTTTTCCCTGAGCCTCAGAATGAGATCACTTGTTGGATCTTTGTTGCATATATTACACTTTTGGTATACTGTTTTCATGAGTGTGTGGTCTGGGTTCAAATCCTAGCTTTGCCATTCAGTAGCTATGTGACTGTGGGCCAATGACTTAACCTCTCTGCGATGGCATTTCTTCATCCGTAATATGGGGCTAATACCTACCTTGCAGGGTACTGTGAAGATTTCACTTGATTAGGGCAGGTAAGTGAAGCACTTAGCACAGTACACGGCTCATAGTAAATGCTCAGTAAATGGTAGTAATTGTTTTAGACTGGAGTGCCTGCTCTTTGTTTATAGAACAATAATGAAGAATAATGATTTTTTCCCCCTAACTTTATGAAACCTGTATAAAAACTCCTACTAAACATCGGAGTACGGAGCACTTCTGAGGTGGTGAACACCTCCATGTGCTGGGAGGGTGGTGTATCCCAGCTCCACGGGGACAGAAGTTCCTGGGTTTGGGACCCCTCCAGACCTCACCCTATGCACCTCCTCACCTGCCTGCTCATTTGTATCCTTTATAATAAGCTGGTAAATGTAAGTGGTTTCCTGAGTTATATGAACTGTTCTAGCAAATTAGTGAACCTGAAAACGGCGTAGTGGGAACCCCCAATTTATAGCTGGTTGGTCAGCAGTATAGGTGACCTGATACTTGCAACTCACCTCTGAAGTGAAGGCAGTCTTGTCGGACCGGGCCCTGAAACCTGTGGAGTCTGATGCTAATTCTGGGCGATTCATATCAGAATTAAATTGAGTTGTAGGACACCTCGTTGGTGTCAGTTGGAGAAGTGGTGTTGGAAAAGATACCATGTATTTGTTGTCCGGAAAGAAAAAAACCGCTCAGTGTCCAAGATGGAACGGAATTCTCAGACACACTCCCTCTGTTCTTCGCTACTTTAGAAAACGCCCCTTCCATTCAAGTTAGAAATTACGGAGCCATTCTCAGTTCCTTTCTTTCATTCATCCCATCCATCTATCTGATCCATGAACAAGTCTGGCCAATTCTACTTCCAAAATAACCCCAGTCGGGACTCCTCTCCCCCACAGTGCCCCGGTGCAAACTACCATCGCCTCGCATCTGGGTAACTCCAAGAGTCTCCTATGTCCGTCTCTCTGCCTCCTCAGTTGCCCTTGTAATTCGCTCTCCACATCACAGAGGAAAAACGGCAAGAAGCTGCGCATTGCCCATGCTGGGAACACACACAGGCCTGCGTTTGCGGTGCTGCTCCGGATGCTCATGGCTCACCCTTCATGGTGGTGCGACTTTCTTTGAACTACACCTGCCTTTGGGGCAGGGAGGATGACCGTTTTGCTTATGGAATTTTGCTTATTCTGCTTTGTATTATTGTTTTTAAAAAAAGTTAAAAATTATTTTCAGGTGTACAAAACAATGTAATAATTAGGTATTTACATCCCTCATAAAGTGATAGCCCCCCACCCCCAATCTACTACCCCTCTGACATCGTATATAGCTGTTACAGTTCCATTGACTTTATTCTCCATGCTGTACTTCACATCCTGTGGTGGTGGTGGGGGGGAATATATATACATATATGTATATTTATTTGACATTCAATATTATTCTACTTCAGCTTCAGGTGTATAGCGCACTGGTCAGGCATCTACGCAGTCTATGAAGTGATCCCCCATCCGGGCGGGGAGGAGGTCCAGTACCCATCTGGCACCCTACATAATCTTTACAACATTATTGTTTGTATTCCCCATACTGTATTTCACATCCCTATGACTATTTTGTGACCACCAATTTGTGCTTTCTAATCCGTTAACCTTCTCCCCCATCCCCAGCCCCCTCCCATCCAGCAACCATCAGTTTTGTCTCTATATCTCTGCGTCCTTTTCTGTTTTGTTTGCTTATTTATTCTGTTCTTTAGAATCCACATATAAGTGAGATCATATTGTATTTGTCTTTCTCGGTCGGACTTAATTTTACTTAGCATAATATTCTCTAGGTCCATCCATGTTGTTGCAAATGGTAAGATTTCATTCTTTTTTATGGCCGGGTAATACTCCATTGTATAAATGTATCACAGTTTCTTTATCCAGTCATCTACCGATGGGCATTTCGGTTGTTTCCATATCTTGGTTATTGTGAATAGCACTGCAATAAACATAGGGGTGCACGTATTTTTTTGAATTAGTGTTTTGGATTTCTTTAGATAAGTACCCAGGAGTGGAATTGTATTATTGTTGTTGACTGATGCTCCCGCAGTCATCTAGATTGTGAGCTTTTTGAGGAGGGATTCTCTGATCATCTTGTCTCCATTACTTAATAAATACCTTCGCTAGAGTAGAAACACAAAAAGTATTCGTTGAATACACTTTTTTTACAGTGGTCAATCCATCAAGTGTTGTTTCCTCTGGGTCTTTCACATTTGAATGATTTACTGAAAATGTGCCTGTCCATGAGCCACTTATTAATACATTGTAGGGAGTGGTTGGTCATTAAGCAGGAGTCCAAGCAAGGCATGGTGGCACCTTGGACTAGAGATGGCAATAGATGTGAAATATGTGGATTGACTTGACATGTAAAAAGGAAGCAAAAATGCAGGACTAGGTGATGAAATGGATATGTAGGCTGGGGGTGGAAGGATTTCAAGGATGGCTTGAAAATTTCTGTTTTGTCTAACCAGATTGATAGTGGTACCAGTCATTGGTACAATGGAAGAAAGACTAAATTTTCAAAATAGATATTATCTAGAGTTTAATTTGGGGGGGGGTTAGAGTTTATATTGGGGGCCAGGGATGGAGGTCTAAATTAGGGAGTCACCCGTATATAGCTGGCCCCTAGAGTCATAGGCAAAGATAGAATATAGAGTGAAGAGAGAAGGTTGCATGAGACCACGCCTTGAGGAAGTTCCACAGTTAAAGGCTGGGAAGAGAAGACTAAGGGTCTAAGTGAGATGAGAAGGAGAATAAACATAGTAGGTAAATGAACAATCTGAGGTAAATCAAAGGAACGAGGGTTGGAAGAAGCTTGTGAAGAGAAAAGGGAGAGGGCAGTATCTGGAGAGGGAAATGCAAATTGATGAAGGTTCTGTTTCTGTGTTTATTTAAGGGAGAAACTTTAGAAAGTTTACCCACAGATGAGAACGATCCAGTAGATTTGGGGAAGGCAAACATAAAAATGAGCAGAGCAGGGGCTGACTGTGTGCAGTGCCTCAGGGGGCAGGAGGGGTGGGACCCCGAGCAGAAAGACGGACCTCTAGGGACAGAAGTAGAGGCTACATAAAGCTGTGTGGGTGTGAAGGTTTGACAAGAGGAGGCTGAAGGTATTCTCGTCTGAAGACTCCTGTTTCTTCTGTGACATTGGATTGTTTGCTGAGAGTAAGGGAGGGCTTCGATGAAGTAAGAGGTGAGAGAAGGGAGAAGGTTTGAAAAAGGTGTGTGATAGGGTAAGGAATTGTCTGTAGCCATGTAATGAGGTTATGGGGTTAAGGTGAGGATTGGGTGAGATTGGCCTTCAGTAATTTATAGTGACACCAATTGGTCCTGCTGTGGGGTTTTCCCAGCAGCCCTTCGATAGCCAGGTGTAGCACTTAGAGAAAGTGCTAGTTGGTTTCATCTGGGTTGTGGATTTTGCCAGGTAAGTGGGATTTAAAGACAAAGGGGCAGAAGGCCGGCCAAGTGGCTCAGTTGGTTAAGAGCTTGTTCAAGAGTTTGAGCTCTGAGCAGTTCGATACCCGGCCCGGCTGAAAAAAAAAAAAAAGAATAATTAAAGACAAAGGGGCAGGGAAGAATCGCATATTTTCAAAAATAGTATCTAAAATGATGGATAATGGAATTAAAGATAGGCCGGGAGGGAAGAGAAGACAGGAGTGAGATAATGGATAGGGAGAAGGTGAAGGGCTAGACGGTAGTTATAATAACCAAGGAGGCTGAAGAAAAAGTGCTGTGGGCGTATTTTAACCAGCTAGAAAAAAAGAGATTGTTATAGAAGAGCTGGGTGGTTGAAATACTGACTTCAGAGGTAAAGTAAATTAGGGTGAGGGCCAGGCCCAGGGTAGAAAATCATGGGGGAAAGCAGTAAAATTAATTTCAGAGACCTTGGGAGAATTAAGGTCAAAGCAACTATAGCTATATCATTACTTAAATGGTAAGGGAGCACAGATTATGTGGCTAAGGTAATGGTGGATTAAAATTTTCTAGCTTGATGAAATATTTGCAATTTTGACCATCACAAGATAAATAGAACCATGCTCAAATATCACAGCTTACCTCGGCGATGTCATGCGCTTAGAATAATTCCGCAATTTCCCCCATCATTAGTTTTCCTTTTAGTGGGGGAAACTGTCCCCCTCTTAACATTACCTTTACCGTTTTTGGGGACTTGGAGAAAATACTACTAACAATTGTACCTGCTAACCTTTCTAATCCCCTAAGCTGGGGTAGGCACCTGTAAATAGCTCCACAGCCCCTGTGGGAGAGAGCTGGTTTGAAAGGTCAGAGTTTCTTCTCAAACAGGGTCCTGGGAAGAGGAATGGCGAGCTCTGATGCATTCTGCACCTGAATTCAGCTTCATGGTGGAGAACAGCTTACGGTCCTCGGTGATGAATCGCTCCCTTGGCTAGATAAGAAAGAACCAAGAGAGGACGAGTTTGGGGCCAAGGTGCCTGGGATACTCCGAGGCTCACTCCCAGTGACAAGCTCTCTTGGTCTTCACCTGTTGTTTTAGGGTTCGCCTCTAAGCTTGAGCAGTCATGGCGGGTCTTGTCCTCCTTGGTATCTAAAGTGGTCCTGAGCAATGTTAAAAGATAATTTTCAAAAGGAAAAAGAATGACTCTTGTACAGCTATAAAAATAAACATAGCTTAAAGATTTCATTGAACTCACGATGCTATAACTAGGTCAGAGGAAAAAATCTAAAAAGCACCAATTTATATGGAGTAAAGGAAAGTTGACATGAATGTGCAAATGGAAGCAGAATTTCTTCCACGGGAGGGGAAGGCAAGTCCATTGAACCTCTGCTGGATAGGACAGAATTTGCTTGTCTGTAGATGAGGATTATTTTGTATTGCTATCAGTTATGTACACTTTACAGACTTGAAGGATAGCTCCCATAAACTCAGAATCTGATAACACAGAAAAGTGAGTTGTGGATAATGCATGATTTACCACTGAGCACGCATTCTTTTCTAGAGCAAGAAGAGCTATTCTCTCTTTCTGGTTTTCTCTTCCCTGTTCTGCTAATTTCTTGCAGAGCTGTTAGCTTGAATTGTTACTTTTCCATCCTCTGGGCTCCTCAGCTGGATAACACCTCTTTGTAGTAAAGACCCAAAATGTAAACTTTTCAGATATTTAAAGCCATGGGAGTAGGGAATGTTTTGATTAATAAACATTCATTTCTTTTTCTTTCTTAAACCATATTACTTTGGTATTACGGGGCTAGAAGAAAGTGTGTGAGGGTAGAGATTGGGAAGGAGGTGGAGAAGAAGGGAGGAAAAAACGTTCCTGTTGATAAAGAAGGATGGGATTTGGGGTGCGTGAGAGGATTGCTTGGCCATGGATTTACTCTTTGTTGCAGAGATCCCCTGAGTGGGTGGTGAATGGCATTGCACACGGGCTCTCATGGCTGGGGTAGGAACCTCCGTGGGGCCGATTTTCTGAAGTACTTCCATAATTGCCTAGTGCTTCCCAGGCACGGCCCATCATGTTAAGAGGGGCCCTTTAGTGCATCTCCTGAAAAGGGCAGCAGCCAAGATACTCTTAGTTTAATAAGAAGCTTACCCGGGTCTGTTAGATTCCCACTAACTCACTTAACTGACCATGGAAAAGGTAAAATCAGTGGTTCTTAAGCCTGGCTTCACATTAGAATCATCCAGGGAGCTTTGGAAAATACCTATCTCAAGAGAATCAGATTGAATTGGTCTGCGCGGACCTGGGACTCAGTATTTTAAAAAATTTCCCCAACTGATTGTAATGTGCAGTGAAGAATGAGACTGTTGGTCTAAGCAGTGTTTCTCAACTGTGTCTAATGGTTAGAATTACCAGGAGGATTCCCAGCATGCCTGGTAAAAATACAAATTCCCAGATCCTTCCTTGGTGACCTGGATCTCGCAGGTGTATGTGTGTGTGTGTGGGGGGTCGGCTGGAGGGGGGGGGGGAAGCACAGACAGCTGAATGTTTGACAGGAGCCCCAGGTGAGTCCCTAATAGGAGGAAACTTCAGAGACCTTGGGTTTGGCTCACAGAACAGCCTTTGAAATTTCAGTGCTTCTTTGCTGAAAATAGGTTTTGAAGGATGGCCCTTTGTTAAATTTATTCATTTGTAGATGGTATTTGTGCAGATTCCTTGTGTAGTTTGGCTATATCCCAATTAGCATGAGGAAGTAAAACTTTCTCGACGCAGGGTTATCATAGGCAGGAAAATGGCTCCCCCAAAGATAGCTACGTCCTAACCCCTGGAACCTATAAATGTTACTTTATTTGGAAAAAACACCTTGCAAATGTGATTTAAATTAAGGATCTTGTGATGAGGAGATACTTTTGGATTTTGCCATCACAAGTGTCCTTAAAGGAGTCAGAGCAGAGAGGTTTGACACGCGCACGGAGGTGAAAGCCACGTGAAGATGGAGGCAGAGCCTGGCCACAGCCAGGGCACACCAGCAGCCACCGGAGGCTGGAGGAGACAAGGCACGTATTCTTTCCTCAAGCACCTAGAGGGAGTGCGGTCCTGCCAGCACCTTGATTTCAGCCCAGTGAGCCCCGATTTTGGACATTTGGCTTCCAGAACTGTGAGAGATTCAATTTCTGTCGTTTTAATTTTGTGGTCATCTGTTACAGCAGCCACAGGAAACGAACACAGGGCTTCTTAAACTTTATAGTACATATGAATACCCTAGGAAATGGGGTGCAACTGGGAATCTTGTTCAGTGGGTCTGGGGTGGTGCCCAGAGGAGGCTGCATTTCTGAGAAGGCTCCGGAATGGTGCTGATTTTGCAGGTCTGCAGGCCACACTTTGAAAAGTAGGTATAAGAGGATAAATATAGAGGAGAGATGGCCATAAACGTGCTTACTGAAGAGCGAAATCAGGCAGTTTTATCAAAGTTTTCTAAGCCCATTCATGTCATATCTAACTACTTCAATCATGTCATATTTCCACTGACACAGGGAAGATCAGAATTCGGGCAGCTGCCCAGATAATTGAGATAAAAATTAATTAAATGATGGCCTCATTTCCCGCTCTGCCAATGAAGACCTGGCTAAAAATGGTGTGTGGCCATTTTAGAGTAACAAAGGGATCATGGCTTCAGCTGTAAGGTGCCATTATTTTCTGAGTGCCAGTGGAAATTTCTGTATCTATTGAGAAGGAGTGTGGGTGCAGAGGGTTCATTTACTTTTAAAAGCCATAAGAGCTGAAAATTAAAAAGCACCCCCACTCCAGGGTAATTCTAATGCTAGGTGTTGCAGAGTTTTAGCTGTGTGGTCTATAGGACTGATGTTGAGTTTAGTTAGCATTGGCCTTGGGGTGGGTTTTAATTTGGTGTTTATCTTCCACTTAAGGTGTTGTGGTACAGAACAGCGAAGGAGGATGAACCAATTTATTTAAATGAAGACTCCTTTGATCAGGGACAAGGTGCAAATGAAAAGGGCAGAAAACCCTTGTGACACTTGGGTAATGCTGAAATATACGGCTTCCCTTAAAGCGATGTCTTCAGTCTTTTTGGAGGTGGTACATTTTGGAAATTGGATTTTGGGCTCTCTCTACTTTATCATTCCCCTCCAGAAAACCTGGAGGGTGCTATGTTCAGTAGCATTTTATCTTTTTTTTTTTTTTAATAATGGCACTATACATAACATATTTACCATTTGAACCATTTTAAAACGTACAATTTAATAGCATTAAGTACATTCACATTTTTATGCAGCCATCACCACTATCCATTTCTAGAACCTTTTCATCATCCCAGACAGAAACTCTGTACCCATTAGGCAGTAACTCTCCATTCCTCCCCTGCAGCCCCTGGTCACCACTATTCTACCTTTTGTTTCTATGAATTTGCTTATTCTAGGTACCTCATTTAAGTGGAAACAGGATATTTGTCCTTTTGTGTCTGGCTTATTCCAGTTAGCATAAATCCTCATGATTCATTCATGTTGTAGCATGGATTAAAATTTCACCCCTTTTTGTGCCTAAATAATGTTCCATTATTAGGCATGTATGTATATACCACATTTTGTTTATCCATTCAGTCCCCTTTTGGTAGACACTTGGGTTGTTTACATCTTTTGGTTATTGTGAATAAGCATTTTCTCTTTTAAGATTAATTTTAATCATGGTAAAATGAGTTTTGAGAATTCCATGACTTTTCTTTCCAGATAATAGAAGACTCCTGAAGAAAGCAAAGTTAGGAATTATTACAATAGAACAAAGTGCCTTCTTTAGCTTTATTGGCATTACAGCTGAAGAAGTCAATGAATGGGCTTAGCCGGCCGCAGGAACTGGGAGCAGATACTTGGAGGTAGAGGAGGGTGGATAATCAGGTAAAATTACCCTTAGACCTGAGCCACTGAACCGGTGCCCTGGGCCTGTGCGGTAAGGGCCCCATGCTGGCCCTCTCGCAACGTTTCTCCCTGCAGGGTTAGTGGATGTGCCACCTCCAGCAGGCCCCTTTTCTAGTCTTGTTGTGGTATACGAGACTCAAAATTTCCTGCCTCCTAGAAGTCCTGAGCCGCTTCTAGGGTCTCTTCTCTATGGTTGACTCATGCTGCTGGTAACTGCATGTCTGGTAGTAGGACTGAGGGTGGCCAGGGGGCACTTGTTTTGCCCTTTAGGGGTGCGGTGGGGGTGGTGGCTGCAAGACAGAGCCCAGAATGGGAAGACAAGGAGGACGGGCTTCACGCTGCGTTTCTAGCAATGCTGCCCATAGTTAAGGTGATGTTAGGTTTTGCAGTGTCTCAAAGCATTTGACAGAATAGTGAATATGGTCAGTGAAAGAGATTGTGCAGAGGCACAGTTGTGAAATTGATGAAAGTATTTATCCTACGTATGCTTTAGAGTCAGAAGATTGTTCACACCCACCTCATTTGAAAGATGAGAGAATCAAGGCCCGCATAGGTGAAGGTCTTAAACGTCTGATGACCGGTCACTGGCAGAGGCAGGGTTTGAAACGTGAAGCTCCTCCATTGCTGCTCACAGCCTCATGCAGCGGAAACTTCCCACCTCCGTCCCTGTGACATCGTGATATAAAGGCTCAGTGTAAAATTTAAATCTTGATCCATTATCGTGGAGCATAGAGTCAAGAGACTTGGGTCCCAAAGTGGCCCGTTTCCTAACCGGCAGTTGGAATTTGGGAAAGGGTCAACATTTTTGGACCATAGTCTCCTCCTTATGTTAAATGGGGATCATCCCGCCTGCTCTGCTCACAGTCTGTTCGCACATCTGCTATGAGAATCCAATGGTTTGCAAAGGCATGAAATGCCATACGCATGCAAGATGCTAAGGAGAAGGTGAGGAACGGCGAAGATGGGTTCCTGCAGTCCTGTTCAGGAGTGTGCAGCTTCGCAGCGGTGGGGAGAGGGGGTGCGATTCTGACCTCCTTGTATGTGGCTCATCTTGCCCCATATTTCCCTTCATCTATTTCTCTCCAACTTCTCTTTGTCCTCTCAGCAGGGGAGCAGGAAGGGTTTTGTGTGGGAGGTACTGGGGCTGGGTGGGAGCGGAAAGAGCCTGTGCCAAGAAGTCCGGCTGAACTGGGGCACGCTGACAAGGCCGCCTGACAAATACATCTTGATGTCTCAGTCCACCGTGCGTGTGCCAAAGGCAGCAGGCCGGGTGATTGTCAGTGACATTCCAGCTGCCACCAGAGCCAAAGGCACCGTGGCCTCCTGCTTCCCTTTCGGGGTCCTTGCCCTTCCTCTACCCTCTTCTGTTCGATTTCCCTCCCCCGCACCCAACCCTGCACCCAGGTGCTGTGTTCTGAACATGCAGAGCTCTCTCTCGCTATCTGCTTCCTTCATAAAAAGGTTTTTAAAATAACCTTGCTCCTCTGCATCAAAATCACAATACTGAAATCCCAAACCCTGGAAGGTACTGAGCTGGTTTAAGTAATTTATGCAAAGATGGGAATTGATAAGATTACCATTCACAGACATGCTTTGTGTTTATAATAAGAGACTTTTGTTGACACAATCTCTTATTGGTATATTAATATGGGAGAAAAAGGTATTTTTTGATAGGGAGCTTCTTTCTTCCTCTTTTGTTCCTACTCACATGGAACCTAGCGGAGACGGATGGGTATCTGGTGGGAATTTTCTGTCGTTCACATATCAGGCATGTGCCATGGGCCATCTCATTTAATCTTGAAGTGATCTCTGAAAAAGGTATTGTCCACGTCAGGGGTCGGCAAACTTTTGAGACGGGAGAGCCGCCGGGGGTCAGCAAACTGCAGCTTGCACGCCACATGTGGCTCTTTGGGTATGTATTGGTACATGTGGCTCTGAAGTAAAATTGAAAATAAAACTATCATAGTTTCATTTATAAAAAATTTTAAAGAATATTATTCACATAATAGCGATTATGTAAAAATATACGTATGGCTCTCGAATAATTTTTAAATTGTTGTGAGGGATAGGATTGGCTCTTCCAGGGGTCAGCACACTTGAGACGGAACGTACCCGAAGAGCTGCACGTGGCTGGCGAGCTGCAGCTTGCCGACCCCTGGTCCACATAATGCAAACAAGAAAACAGGTCCAGAGAGGTTAAGAAATTGGCCTGAATCACACAGCTTGTAAATGGTAGTGTTGGATTCAAACGCACCTGTGCCTCCCATTTTCAGATGTAGTACAGCTGCATGTAAAGGACCAGGACCTGGAGTTAGTTGTGGGTTCAGCCTGCATGGTGGTAGCAAAAGGGGTGAAAGATGGGGCCGGAAGTGAGAGTCGGGGATGGATTGTGGGGGCTTTGTGTTCTGGGTTAAGCAAGGGCAGCAGAGTTCATTGTGCAGAGTAAGTGGACTACGCATGTCGAGTGGGCCATCAGCGTCTTCTCCCACACAGCCAGAGCTGATGTCGCCTCTCCGTCTTCCTTCTTGGTTTCCGTGGGTCCTAGGCCTGGCTCTCCTTCCCAGAGTCCTGATCTTGGGAGGAGAATAGGGAGTATGACTGCAGGAAAGGGGGAAGAGGTAGGGAGTATGGAAAAGAATAAGAAAGAAAGAAACGATTATCGATGGAGAGCCGAGCGTCCCAGGACTCTGGTTGGAGTATGACAGCCAAATCAAGCCTTTTCTTTACCATTTGGCACGGACACCTTCCTGTTTATATCTCCAAGGGAAAAGAGAATTTGGAAATGGAGTTAAGTAATGAACAATGAGTGAATTTCATGTATGCTTAGGGCTTTAGACTGTCACTGGGTACAAGGGTCCCAAGAGGCCGGGAAGGGAAATTTAAAAGTTAAAAATAACCCGGTCACATTTTAATTGTTATCACCTGGTGAAACAGAGGGAATTTCTTCCCGAATCTCTTGGTGAGCAAGATGTACATGGGGAGGCCTGGGACTGGCCTGCTGTGAGAGGTGGCACGACAACTATTCAGACGCTGGGAATGATATATGTGATTGACCTGTACACGTTGGCTCTCACCCATTGCTCTGTGCTGTACTAATGAAGAAGGTATTTTTGTATTACATAAAATTACCTTCTGATGATCCCTACATTAGCATTTATTTCACAGCAGCTGAACAAACTGAAATCCCTTCAGCAGTCATGTCTCTCATTGTGATTTCTCCTCCTTCTAAGACCTTGATTTCTCTCATCTCCATCTTCAGACGCTGCACTCCTCTTTCAACTCGTGGTTCATACTACATAATAATACTTGCTGTTTGCTGAATATCCATCTACTCTGTGCTGGGTGCTTTAACTGTGGAATCTCTAGTCCTCATAGTCCCTCTGTCACGATGGTATTTCCTCTATGTTGCAGACACAGAGAATTGAAGCTTGGAGAAAAATGGACTCATTGCAGTCCATCCAGGTGGTAAGTGACTGAGTTGGGCCATCAATCCAGCCTGTCTGACTCCATCCCCATTTACTCCAAGGATGCGTTGTTTCTTCTGAGACTCGGGATGGAGAGCCTGGGTGGGACGTGGTGGTTAGAGCAGCTCACAGTACTGAGGTTGGCCCCTGAGGACCAGCCTCTATTTAGACTCTCCCATTTTCTACATGGCAATCATTAAAAAATCCCTGGTTCCAGGACAGCTCAGGATGGCTCACATTGCTCATGGGCGTGTTTCTGGCCATACTTGAGAGCAATCTCAGTTCCCTCTTCCCCTTCCTAAAGCAAAGCCACTGTTCTCCTGGCCAGCACAGTCTGGCTCTCATCATAATTGGCGCAGGGATAGAGGCTTCGCATCTTCTTATCAGGGAAGCTTCTCTCTTCAAATGTAGGTGTTTGGTTGGAGGCTTATGTCTGGGAAACTTAAAGCAAAAAAAAAAAAAAGAAAATGGAATTGATGAAAGTGAAATAAACTTTTTGTGCAAAGCCTATTTTCTCATCTTATTTCCTTCTCACAACGACTTTTGCTCTACCTAGATAGTCCTCTTAGTAATTAATTTCCGTTGGAGGAAATGTCTAAGAAAAGGTAATTAACATTTATGAAACAGAACTGTGTGTTCACTTAATCCTCATTTTGGCCCTGAAAGGGAGGCTATTTACCACGTTAATGTGAGTCCCTGAGGGGTAAAATAACTTAACTAATCTCACTTATCTTAGATCTCCAGGATGCCAGTTCAGGCCTGGGTAATTCCAGCCCCTTTCCACCAGAGCATGAGGCCTGACAGGAGCCAGTGAAGGAGGCTGACCTGAGTGCAGAGCAAGGGTGGCCAGTCATGCCAATTAGACAACCCCAGGAAACTCAGGCAGGAGGACTTACTGGCCCCTGGAGCTGTTATTAGAGGAAGGCGGTGGGGCAGGGATAGGCCAGTAGAAACAGTAACAGCACTGACGTCCACGAATGCACACGTGGTGCCTGGCTTTTGGTAAGTTAGTTCATTACCAATTATTTCATCCTGCTGCCTGTCCTGTGAATAGAAGGCTTTACCTCATCTTCCAGGTGAAGCAGTCAGGGTTCAGAGAGGCTGATGTTTGCCTGGGCCACAGAGTTAGGCAGTGACAGAGCCAGGCTAGTGTGAGTCTAAAGTTTCTGCTTTTGACTAGTGCATATGATGCCTGGACAGATGACTTTATTTTTATTTTATTTATTTATTTTTACTGTTTTACAATAGAAAAACGAATGTCTTTATTTTTAATACATCAGCCAACCCCATTTCC
The DNA here is from genome assembly GCF_001890085.2 of Hipposideros armiger. Lineage (NCBI taxonomy): Eukaryota > Metazoa > Chordata > Mammalia > Chiroptera > Hipposideridae > Hipposideros > Hipposideros armiger. The sequence continues at coordinate 934,713 of NW_017731521.1, read as the reverse complement.
ACCCCCCACCTTGTCCCAGACTGCAGTAGAAAAGGAGCTGAGGCATTTTGTAATTACCTTCTCAGTCCTTCACTCTGAGGAAAAAAAGGACATAATTGACCTTTTTTTGGGTTGGATTGTCACACTACAATAGGGGCTCTTAACCTGGGCTCCATGGATGCCAAGAAGTGAATAGAATTCAAAGGAGTCTGTGAACTTGGGTGGGAAAAAAAAATCATCCTTTTATATACATATATATATATATATATATATACATATATATATATATATATGGTCACGGGATGTGGATTACAGCATAGGGAATAGAGTCAATGGAATTGTAACAGCTATATATGATGTCAGAAGGGTAGTAGATTCGGGGAGGGGGATTATCACTTTGTGAAGGGTGTAAATGTCTATTACATTGTTTTGTACACCTGAAACTAAAAAAAATAAAAAAATAAAATTTTTTCCCTGACCTCTAACTGAAATGTAGCATTTCCTTTAATTAGGAATAGAATAATGTTAGGAGCACCTAAGACTTTGTCACCCATAAGAATTACAAATGTGTCAACTATAATTAAAAAAAATTAATCAAGGGGTTATATAGTGCAGCATAGCGAATATAGTCAATATTGTAAACAATGTACAGTGTCAGATGGGTACTAGACTTACTGAGGTTATCACTTTGTGAGGTATGTAAATGTCTAATCACTATGTTGTTTTGTACACCTGAAACTAATAACAAAAGGAATTATAAATGTTATATCACATTATATTTTGACAGATTTCATTATAGCATGTAAGCTTACTACTACTTCAAAATTAGGGAATATATTAGACTCACTGCTAGATCTTATTATTTAATGCATTAACCAAAAGTGCTATATTACCATATACAACTTTAAGAAAAATTTGCCGACTGTAATTACATATAATTAGTTTCCTTCGTAATTCCATGAATTTTATTTTATGCATCTAAAACATTATTTTGAGAAAAGGTGCATAGGTGTCACAGACTGCTAAAGGGTTCATGGCCCCACAATGATTAAGACCCTGCACAAAAGCAGCTGGGGCCTAACGTGATTCACACTCCCAGAGGAAGAGCTAGAGCAAGGCGGGCCTGTGTCCTCTAGGAGGGCTTGGTCCAGTGGAGGGAAAGGATGGGATCTAATGAGTCATTTGTCATTCATTCATTAATTTGTTCATTCACAAATACTCATCGAGGGCCTATGATATGCCAGGCACTGTGCTAGACTCTGGGGATACCATCAGGTCCTTGCCTCATGGAGATTATGTCCATGGAGATTATGACGACAAGGTTGGAGATCTGAA
>NW_017731521.1:923263-928909 GCF_001890085.2 Hipposideros armiger | reverse complement strand
GTGACATTTAAAAAATCTAAGTGTTGCGGACTAATGTCCATTTCTACGATGACAGCATGGCTGGTCTGGGCAGAACTGTGTGGGTTTCTATTTAAAACCCACAAAGTTCAGCAGTCACCTCAGGGGTGTGACTAGATGGCTATGCCTTGCCAGGTTCCTGGGGCTCAGCACACATCATGGAGTTGAAATGCTGCCAGAGTCACTCCTTTGTTTTGACAGTGATAAGGGCAGTTGAAGGCTCTGGGCCTCTGAGCTTCCCTAAAAATGCAAGCAGCACAACTCTGTCCCTGGCTCCCATATAAACTACTGTCACAGCGGGGTGAATGGATCAGATGTGACAATGAAATAAAAACTTTTGTAAAAATAATTACATACATTTGCATAGCCCTTTAGAGTTCTCATACACTGTCTCAGTGCTGAAGCTGGGGTGAGAAGGGCAGGTTTATTATTATTATCCTTTCACTTTTATTGATGAGGAATCTGACCCTCAGGCTGTGGAGTGTCCCAGGTCACAGCTCTCAAGTTGCAGAACAAGGGCTGAACCCCACTAAACTCAACACCTCTCTGTCCCCTGGGGTAACTTTTCTTCTCAACCTTACTTTACATTTTAGGACACGGAGACACAGGGATATTCATTTGGCCAAGTTCACACCACTTGGGTTCCAAAAAGACTTCTGACTCCAGAGTCCATGCTTTTAGTGAATGCTTGGGCGTTGGAATGAAACAGTCGTATTGAACAAGACATTTTGAAATGTGCTGATTGTGTGTGTGTGTGTGTGTGTGTGTGTGTCTGTGTGTAGATGGAGAAATGGGAGAATACTGTGACTCTAAATCTGTTTGTTTGAAAGAATTCTGCAATATTTGAGAAACAGCCCAGGGTTCCATGCTCCGTTCCACAGGGATCAATGTACAGATATGTCTGGTTGCCCATGACTTACGAGCCCAAATAAACAGAGTTGGAATGATGAGGAAGAAAGGATGAGAAATACATGAGTATAAAAGGCATGTCAAAGGTGCAAAACTTTTAGTAAGACATTATTTTTACATTTCGGGTCCCTCCCCCCAAAAGCAATACAAGCTTGTTGTGTAAAAGACAGAAAACACAGAGATATATGAAAACAGAAGGAAATGAAATTCACCTGACATCCTACGACTCAGCAGAAACTACTGTTAATTTGGTGCATATCCTTTCATCCCTGTCTTTTACGCGTATGTAATGATTACAGGCATTGTTGAGGCTCTTGATACATATTGGCAAGCTTCCTTTCCTAGAGGCTGTAGAGTTTCACTTCAATCTGCAGTAAAAGAGAGCCCTTGCCAATATTTTCTCACTACCACCAGTGGGTAGTATCATACAGCATTGTCGATGTCATAGGCAAACATAATATCTCTGTTTAATCAACATTTCTTGTCATACCCGTTAAGATTTTTAGAAGGAAGGAAAACAAGAACTCTGGGCAATAAACCTTTTATTTTTGAGCAGTTTGACTCCCTGCCCCATCCCAATCTCTCCCCTTCTAGCTGTTGGAGCCCCTCAATTAAGGACATCCTCTCAGCCCCTGGAGGCGAGCCTTGTCTTTGATGAAGGCATCTGAAAGACTCCCATGTTTCTCACCCATGGTTGTGCCTTACAACCACTGCTTTAAAATATCCCCCATGCTCTGGCCANTGAAAGTGCAGAGAGAGAGAGACAGAGAGACAGAGAGAGAGAGACAGAGAGAGAGAGAATGAGAATGCATTTTCCTGAGACAGGAAAGAGAGGCTCTTGAGAGTTTTAAGGTGCTAGAGCTGCACTGTACAATATGGCAGCCACTGGTCACATGTTCCTATTAAGCACCTGAAATTGTGGCTAGTCCAAATTGAGATGTGCTGTGAAGATAAACTATACATTGAATTCTGAAGACTTAGTACTAAAAAAAAAAAATGGAGTTCTCATTAATAACTTTTAAATATTAGTTGGTAATATTTTGGATATATTAAGTTAAATTAAATACATGGTTGAAGTTAATTTTACTTTTTAAAATTTGGCTACTAGAAAATTTAAAATTACATAGGTGGCAAGCAGTATATTTCTGTTGGACAGCACTGTGGTAGAGCAGGAGAGGAAAGGGAATTTCTGTAGTGATTACTGTGGATTGTACATTTAGACACCCTTAAATGTTTTTCAGAGCTGAGCTGTGAATAGAGACTGAAAATTTTATCTCTTTTCTCTAACAAATATTTATAGAACATCTAGTAGTTGTATGTGACAAGAAACAAAGGAGTTACGTGAGATAATTAGGGATTGTGTTACATGATGGAGGAAAACTGGGTGAATGAGGGGACCTGTTTTCAATGGGGTTGTCAGGAAAAGCCTCTTTGGGACGGTGTCCTTAGGTTTTGAGGGGGAGCCCTCTGTAGGAAGCGCATGAAAGCCTCCACTCACGGCCCCACACTTCTTACCATTTCCAGCTGAGTTTAGCATTAAAACCAGGCTTCTCATTGCAAAGTAAGGCTTTTCTAATTTGTTTTATTTTGTTCTCCTTTTTAAGGAGAATGTGGCAGTTTCTCAAGTTATCAGGTAGCAGAGATGGCAAGAATGAGTGTGCCAGCGGTTCCCTGCTGTGTCCCAAATGGTTTCGGGGACTTTTATGGGGGGATTCCTTCAGTGATTGGTCTGCAAGGCCATTCAACTCCCTTTGAATTTATCCAACTGCTTGTGTAAATGGGATAGTTAAAAAATGGCCATCCCTCTTGGATGGGTTTTAAGACCTTGTTTTGTAAACAGTGTTTCTTTCTTTCTTTTTTTTAAATAAGACAAATCTGAAAAGGCTGGAAGTCTGTTCTTTGGAGGTGTGCTGTCATGCCTCAGTTTTAAATGCTGCCTTCTGCTTCAGTTTTTAAATAATTACAATAAAAATAACGGCATAACATTTACTAAGCACTTACTATGTACCAGGTACTGTGCTAAAATGCTTCACATGCATCATCTCATTTAATTCTCACAACATGAAGAGGCTGTATGGTTTGGTGGTGAGATGTTCTCAGATTGCTTGGGTTTGAGTCTCAACTTTGTAATTAGTAGCCATGTGACCTTAGGCAAGTTACTTCTCTCTGTGCCACATTTTGTCTTCTGTAATATGGGAATTATAATAGGTCCTACTCAGCCTCTCCTATGGGGTTGTGGAAAGGATTAAATGAGTTAATACATGTAACGTGCTTAGAGCAGTGCCTGGTCTGTATTAACATGAGAAAAGTAAAGTTTAAATTAAGTCACTTGCCCAAGGTTACCTGCCAAGGAGGTGACACTCCCTCTCACTGCTGCCTTGAGGTACTGAGACTATTTTCTGTCGGCCCACAGTGACCTTCGGTATGGGAGGGTTTGAAATATAAGTGATACAAACTTGTTTTTGGCCCTGAGCTCCATAGGATTGTATGCTATAGTGGGCTGGAGAACTTTGATTTGGGGCAATTTCACCCTGTAACTATAAAGTAGACCTTTTTCTGCGAATGGCATCTTTCCAGACTTCATTTCTCAGTATGCGATGACAGTATGGACAGGATAATCAGAGGTTTAACAGAGCAATTAGTTCTTCTGCCTTGGAAATTGTTTCCCAAGCCGTAGGGAAAGAAAAGGACCATCTGTTAAGTTAACTTTCTGGAAACTCATTGCCTGGATTAGGAGCAAGGCCTTGGGGTCAGACAAGTCTGGTTTTGTGTCATGGCGTTTGTACTCCCTCGTTGAATGATCTGGGGTGAGTCCTTCCCTTTTCTGAAACTTAGTTTCTTTCAGTATAAAATGGGGATGATCGTCATGACCACAACATAGAACTGTCTTGAGGACTGAGTGAGCTCATGCATAAGAGCAACAACCAAAAGAGTGGTACCACTAGCGGAGGGCTGTATCAACATCTAACAATGATTATCCCCATATTATAAATGCATAGGGCTTATCACACAGTATCAGTTCAATAAACAGGAGCTGCTATACTTCAACTCCACAAAGGCCTGTGGACCTTTGGTTTGATTGAGCATTTTCTCTCCTCTTAGAGAACCCAGCATAGATCACTGCCTCGCTGTCATTAGGCGCATGGCAGGACGTGTTAACATGTTAAGGACCATAAGCCTGTTTGCTCTGAGCAAAGCTTGTAGTGTTTTCCACTGTGACTAAAGGTCAGGCTGCTGATTATTGGATTAATATTATTGGCTCTTAGAATCTTCCAGAATCTATTAATCTTAATCTTGCCATCTAGGAGACAACAGACAGAGCCCAGACTTTCATCTGAGCTCCAGCATTGTTTATTTAACTTTTTGGCTTCTTTACTTGGATGCCTTACAAAGTTGGCCCAAATTAAGTTTATCAATATGTTCTTTCAAATTCGATTCTCCTCCCAGTGTCCTGATTTCAGTAAATAACAACATCTACCATGTTGCATAAGGAAGAAATAGCAAGTTTTTTTCCCTTTTGTTCTCTTTACCTTCTGTCACCTGTTAGTCACTAAGTTCTGTTCATTCTTCTCCTGAAATATCCCTCGAATCTCCTTGTTTCTCTTCATCCCACTGCTGCAACACTGGTTGTCCTTGCCCCTAGATCTGCCTCAGCCTCCTAACTGGGCTGCTGACCTCAGTGTCACCCTTTTCCCATCCATTCTCAATCTCTCCTGCAGGTAGGTGATCCTCTAATGATGCTCCCCATCTAAATCCCTCCAGAGTCTTCCCATTACACATGGGATAACCGCCCAAGTCCTTGCCGTAACTGACAAGAACCTGCGTGGTCTGGCCCTGCCTCCCTATCCCGCTGCCCCTGCTGCCCCCTCTGAATCTACCTTGGAGGGCTCTCTCCCACCCCAAGGTTTCGCATGCTGCTTCCTCTGCTGGCCATGGTCTTGAGAGACATCCTCAGGGAGAAGGTGAAATTTGAGTAAAGACCTGACTGAAGTAAAGTAGAAACCATTAGATATCTGGGGGAAGAACATCGTAGGCAGAAGGGACAGAAGTCCAAAGGCCCTGGGCAGCATATGCTTGGGTGTTGTGGGAACAGCATGGATGCTGGAGTGTCTGGAACAGAGGGAATGGGGTTGAGGGGAAAGAGGACCATAGCGGATAAACTCTGAGAGGTCAGAGAGGAAACAGGCACCGCCCCATGGAGAGGATGTGAATTTTATTCTAACTGTATGGGAGGCCACTGGTGGGTTTGAAGTCGAAGTAGGAAAACACCACAGTCTGATTTATAGCTGCTTCGGGAAGATGGCGGCTGGGAAAGTAAGTCAGGGAAGCAAGAAACCAGTACATAACTGAAATTGGAACAAATTAACTATACTCTTTTGAATCTGGAGCAAGCTTATGAAGTTTCCTGTCAGGAACTGGCCCTTAGAGGATTTTTGTTTGCCCGGCCCCTGAGCTAGACAAAACCACATGTTACGTGAACTGACAGAGAAAACGTGAATGTCAACAAAATGGCGGATCCTGAGCATCTTACTGGATGCTGTGTCCTCTTTCAGATGCACGCTATTCATGCCCCTTCTAAATAGCCCTTTTGTAGGTTGCTGCAGTATGACCAGAAGCACCTCTTCCCCTCCCCTGAGTATAATGTCACCCTCCTCTTGCCTGAGTGGCCAGGCCTCTCCTCTGCTGACCATAGGCAATTCTTCAGCAGATACGAGGTTA
>NW_017731521.1:912857-916538 GCF_001890085.2 Hipposideros armiger | reverse complement strand
CATGGCCTTTCCTGTGTGTGTGTGCATCCCTGGTGTCTCGTTCTGTGTCCAAATCTCTTCTTATAAGGACACCAGTCAGATTGGATGAGGCCCCACCCCATATGACCTCATTTTAATGTAATCACTTCTTTAAAGGTCCTATCTCTAAGTACAGCCACATTCTTAGGTGCTGGGGTTTAGGGCTTCAAACATATGGATTTTGGGGAAATATAATTTAACCCGTTATAGCTGCCCTGTCTTCTTTTCTTCACAGTGTGAGGAGTCAGGCTCATGCTTTGGAGCAGAAACAGAACCAGGCCCATTCTAATTCAGTCTGAGGAGGAAAGAATTCCTAGAGGATATTTGGGGGGACCGGGGCAAGTGCCAGATGAAGTTGCTCAGCCTTGGCAATAGCATTTCATCCCCATCTTTTAAAGGAAAGACAGCAATCTAAATCAAACGCCAGTTTTTATGTGTCTTGAAACTGTTTAATTTAACACCCTGCTTTGTAGTCGGCTGAGGTCCCAAGCGTAGCTGCACAGCCTGGCATTGCCTGGGGCACCATCTAACATTGAGCATCTGCCTTTGGCAGTTGACACTTTGTTGGCCGCTAAGCTGTCTGTCAGCAATTCCCAAAGCCCAGAGAAGCACATATATCTTAATTACAGTGGAGAACGCATGGAGGGGCACATAGGCTGGGGCAGTGGATCCCAAAAGACACATCTTGTGGGGGAAAGTATCTGTGTCATCTGTTTTGCTGACCTTGACTACTTCCTCTCTGAAAAAGAAAACAGAATAACGGTGCATATTTCTTTTTAAATTTAGTGTCTGGCCCTCATCACCCCCTGCCTGTCATAGTATTTTGTTTGACAACTGAAAGCCAGGGGGTTGCATCAAAATTCTTACCCTTTCTGTTTAATTGCTGGCTGGGGTGTGATTTCTATAAGAGGGGCATGGCGATTGTCCTGGATGTTATGTGGTGTTGTTAACATTACTTCCAGGGTCTAAGTCTATCTAGCAGCAGGGGAAAGTGATACTTAATTGGATTTTTGCAATCTAGAGACGACAATTGCTCTTTCCCTTAGAAGCTGCGCATTGAGTTCAGAGTTGAACCAGCTGAACTCCAGCATCGCATCTACCTATTAACTTCACAGTCAGTTAAATAAAGGAATGTAAAACCACATGACTGGCTGCTCATAGCAGTTGAAAACCAGATAAGGCAATCTCAGAATCCTTTATTTCAGCACATTGTGGGTGCGCAACAAATTTTCAGTAATAAATAATAACGCGAAATTTCCCTTTGTTCATAACCTTCTCACTGCTCTGTACTTGTGCAAAAGCTCACATTTATTAATTGGAAAGAATCTTGAAAAGGCTCTTTTAGAAGGCCTTCCCGGAAGGAATTGTTCAGAGGATAGGTCCCAGGAGAGGCAGGAGCGTTCCTGACCATTAATGGTGGCCGTGGGCCAGGGCTGCCCGTAAGCCAGTGGTTCTCAGCCCTGGCTGACCATGAGATCACCTGAAGGGTTTTTAACCAATCCTGATGTCCAGGCCCTGTGCCAGACTAGGTAAATCAGGATCTCTTGGGAGCTGGACATTTGTATTTGTTAAAAGCTTCCCAGGCAATCCTCATGTGCAGCCCAAGTCTGTAAGCTTTTGCTGAAGAGAAATAACAATGGCAATGCCTTGGATTTGGGGCACCTACAAGGAGTTCAGGCTTTGAAACTGTGAGTGTTGGGGATCTTGCCAAGATGAGCACCCAAGAACCCTTGGAACCCAACTGTATAGCTTCCCAGAGCATTGTCATGAATTTGGAGCTCCAGGCACTGAGAGGCAGCTCAGGCCTTACCCCCTTATTATCTTGAGTCCTCAAGCTGCACATGTTTCACTTTTTTTTTTTTAATGAAAATCAGTGTTGAAAAAAATGAATTATAAATTTGGTGGCCAGTGAGCATCTGTGTCATTTATGGGGTGCATGAAGGTGGATACCCCTCACCCCCAATATTCTCATGGGTAGAATGTAAATAGTAATACAGCTAAAGTAAACTTCCTGAAGCTGGCTGTGAATGACTTCCCCGTGTTTTCCTCATTGGGTTCCTGTAAGTATCGAATACAACTTGAATGTAGTAGTGTTCATTTTGGGGATTGTCATTATTTTAGGAGATTCTGAAAGCCTCTAGCTATAATAATTTTTTTTAATTAAAGTTTATTGGGGTGACAATTGTTAGCAAAGTTACATAGATTTCAGGTGTGCAATTTTGTAATACATCATCTATATATCACATTGTGTGTTCACCACCCAGAGTCAGTTCTCTTTCCATCACCACGTATTTGATCCCCTTTACCCTCTTCTACCACTCCCCACCCCCTTTACCCTCTGGTAACCACTAAACTATTGTCTGTCTATGAGTTTTATTTCTTCATTTGTTTTTCTTGTTCTTTTGTTTTTGGTTTCATATACCACTTATCAGTGAAATCATATGGTTTTTGACTTTTTCGGTCTGACTTATTTCACTTAGCATTATAATCTCAAGATCCATCCATGTTGTTGCAAATGGCACTGTTTCATCTTTTCTTATAGCAGGATGTAATCTTTATATCACAGACCCAACTGCTGCTTCTGGAGATCCTGAGAGAACACGGGGGCTGTCTAGCACGTGTAAGGGATTGCATAAAAGCTAGAAGTCCAGCCCAGTCATCATAGACCTGAGAAAGTCAGAGTTAGAAGGGGAAAAGAACGATGACTTTGGAAATAGAACAATAGGGTAATAATAGAGGATTTAGCAGGGTGCCCAATATATACTCCCCTTGGAATAATATAACTTGGAACCGATGAATATAATGCATCCATGGGAGGTGTGGGCAGCAGTTTTCTAAATATGGATTCAGTTGTCTAGCAAGACTGAGAGAATGGGGCACACAGGACAATGTGATTATGAGAGAGAAACAGGGTAGCACAGGAAAATGAGGGAGTGCTTGGTATCTAGCCTTGCTTAAAAAAATGGTGTAGGATGAATGAAAACCTATGTTTGGGTTCCCAAGTTATTGAGTTACTCTTTTTCTATGACTTTAAGCTCAAATAAGATCAATTCAAAGGACAGAATAGGATGTTCACAGATAACCAGAAGAAAAATGGTTGCAGCTTCGGTTACATCATAGCTTTGCTCATTACGGCACCTTGGTTGGGTGCGATCTAAGATTGGCAGCCTCTACACTATGTGGAGAGAGAGGGCCACTTAAAATGCTTTCATGGGTCTTCTTATCTCCCTTTCTCACCCTCCTTTACTCCCTCCCTTCTTCTTTTCCTATCTACTTACCTACCCCCCTCCCTTAGGTACCGTGGTAGTTAAATAAACCAGGAAAATTAAAAAGGAAAAGGCATCTACTACTGTGTATCAAGGGCCTTGTTGCTGGGAGCTGAGCAGAGTCCCTCGCTCGGACGGTCTTCTGAGATGGACAAGGCTCAGGAAAGGTGCTGCCTCCGGGCGTCTTCCATTAGCAGCCACCTTCTTGCTTGTCATCTAGACTTCTTTATTTATTTTAAATGAATTAGGTCCTTGGAAATAAAATCACAGGGCTGGCCAATTTTTTTTTTTCTTGACGAGTGGCAGCAAAGGAAAGCTGGAGTGCATTAATCATAAAGGAGTCAATTAATTACATCTCTCATTCCCTCATGGGGTCAGCGCTGGCAACAGTAGGCCC
>NW_017731521.1:900383-904809 GCF_001890085.2 Hipposideros armiger | reverse complement strand
TGCCTTAATTTTAGCTCTGTATAATGGAGCAAGTAATGCCTACCTCATGGTGTGGCGGTTGTGAGGATTAAGTGAGTTTACGCATGTAAAGTGTTCAGAGCAGTGCTTGGCAAATAGCAAATCGCCAGTAAAAGTTAGATATTGTTTTCTTTAAGAAAATGCAGATGAAAAGTCCTGGAGATGGATCGTGGCGATGGTTGTACAACAATGTGATTGTAATTAATGCCACTGAACTGTACACTTAACAAAGGTTAAAAGGGTAAATTTTATGTGTATGTTCAAGTGAGTTTACTACAATAAAAAGTAAATGCAGGTACATTGATGGCATTTGGAGTGGTAAGATGAAGGAGATTTTTTTTCTGTGAAATGACAGACAATTCATTAAGTGAGCATGAGAGGGGGAAGAGGTTTGGTGATCTGAGGAAAGAGAATAGGTGTGAAATAATCCTCTCAGAGATACCGAGCATGAATTTACTAGGAAAGTACAGTAGTAGGGTTTTCTGGCAGAATGGGGTGCCCACTGGAGGTCAGTGGTTATACGTTGGAAGTCAGTTCCGTTGCCAAGTGCTGCTCTGGCACAGGGGCGGAGTGAGCGGGTTGCTGGGTTAACCAGGGTTGGAATCTCCCCAGTGTGAGAAAGGGGCAAGGCAGCTGGGTGCTTGTTAGAGTGCTGAGCCATGGAACGGTTAAAGGACCATGGTCTCAGGCAGATCTCATCAGGAAGAAACACAAATAAAAAATGAGAAGTCGTACATAACAATAGACATTGAGGACAATATTACTATCTTCTGAGATGAAAGTGGCTTTGGGACAGTTACATAATTGCTTAAAAACTCAGCTCTCTGAAGACCAGTGTCCTATAATGCCTAGCTAGTTCAGAACCTAGACTTACGGAAGGATTTTTAAGGGATTTTCTTTTGTATGTGACAAGAGTCTGTTGAGCACTTTTTCTTTCCCTTTGCTGTCATTTCAAACTCAGACTGATTTATCATGGGGGCCTCATTAATCTTCATTTTGTCCTTCAGAGGTGAACGCTTGCAGCACAGCCTCCAATCTGCAGAAGGGTGGATTCAGAGGTGACACCTTGCAGTCATATTTTATCTCTAATGTCAGCACTAGGACACCTATAATGAGGTGCTAGAATATGGTTAGAACAATGGCTCTGGGAATGGGCCTTCTAGGTGCTTGGCAGTTGAATGTTGGATGATTTGTTCCTGTTTCTTCCCAGATATTGAAGTTAAGCTGAGTTTGTTTGCAAGTTTCAGGGACAGTACAACTCAACTGCATTGACTTTGACATACTTATAAGTAATTGGTGTCCTTACATTTTCCAAAGGGAGGCAGCTGCTTGCAAGGTGGGTTGAAGAAATTTGATGTAAAGACCTCGCAGAGGACTGAAGAAATCACTAGAGTGGAGAAACAACCCAGCGTCATTCAGCTTATTGTCAGCAAATCTGTCATGTGTCGTGGAAGTAAGAGAAAGCGTGAAGTGACAGACCCTGTGGAATCTGACTCATAGATTATCTTTCCTGTTTTTATTAAGATATAATTGACATATAACATTCATGATGCATTTTTGCAATGAAAAACACAGAAANTAACAGACAGGTTTCAGAATTCACACGGCTACATTGTAAGTGCTGGGCAGGGACAGGCACTTACATGAGCTGCTGGCAACTAGTCCTTGTGGAGGGCCCAGGGAGGAAGCAGACTTGGGGGAGCCCATGACTCCCTGCCTCCCTCACAGCCCAGTTCCTTCCTTCCCGGTCCGCGGTGCTCTCTGTCCTCCTCCACCTGAAACCTGACCAATGCAGGGAGGAGAGAACGGGTCAGGATGCTCACTGCAGCATGGTTTCTAACAGTGAAATGTCCCACATCCCTCCGGAAAGGAGCGGTGAAAGGACCACAGGGAGCCTTCTTAGCGAACAATATCTTATAGCAGCTAGAAAAGAATCAGATGGTGTTCTGGTTCCTGACGTGGAGAATCTCTGAGGCATATTGTTTAAGGAAAAAAGGAAAGTTGTAGAATAAAACACATGGTCTAATACATTTATGTAAAACAGCCACAAACAAGACTGCATGTTTCCACATGTGTATAAATATACTTGTATTTGGCTGTACCATATGAAATTGCCTCTCTGAAGGTCAAAATTGGTTGGACATGGATAGTTTCATGTGGTTTAATTAAGGGTTTCTCAACCATGGCGCTATTGACATAGTGGGCCAGATAATTCTTTGTGGTGGGGGCTCTCCTGTGCGTTGCAGGATGTTTAGCTGCATCCCTGGTCTCTACCCACCAGGTGCCAGTATCACTTCCCAGCTGTGACAACCAAAAAAGTCTTCCGCTATTGCCAGATGTGCCCTGGGGGACAAAAATCCTCTCCGTGCCTTGAGAATCACTTATTTAACTTAATATATGTAAGTGCAAAGAGGTTTAGAAAAAATATACACCAGACTGATTTGTTTTCCATTACTTCTGGGAGAGGACTGGAAATGGGGTTTGTAGCTTTAGTGTATCAGTGTTGTTTTAAATTATTTTGCAATGAGATTACGTTCATACATTACCTGTATAATGAAAAAAAAATCAAACTGGGATTGTGTTTAAGCTAATGAAGAGTGGTGGGGGGAGCCCCTTGGGCCTCACAAAAAGTAGCGGGAGCCGGCAGGAGGGAGCGCGCAGCCCCCGCTCCCTCAGGCGAGTGGTCCCAAGCTTTGGCATCGTTCTTCTGACCGTTAGTGGGCTCTACCTGAATGCCTTCCTCTCCCTGGGGTGGGAGAGGAGTGCTGGAGACCAAATTGCTGTGGAGATCAAGAAGGCAGTGTGGGGAGTTTCCAAGGCCCTCGGGGAACAGGAGAGTGGGAAATGCTACCAGATGCACAGATGTGCCCAAGGCCCAATAAGGCAGAGAAGGCGGGAGGGTGACCCAAACCAACTGGGTAGGGTGGGGATGGCGTCAAAATTGAAGCAGGCCAGTGAGGGGAAAGGAAGCATAACCAAACCGGAAGGGAAGTGTGTGTGTGTGTGTGTGTGTGTGTGTGTGTGTGTGTGTGAGCGTGTGAGTGGGCATTTAGAATAAATGTTTGCCATTTGGGACAGTAGTTCCTAAACCTGGCTGCACATCAGAATCACATGGGAAATGTTAAGAGAACTATTGGGTTGTCGGAAAAGTCATGATGCATTTTTGCAATGAAAAACACAGAAAAAAATACGTCATAACTTTTCTGACAACCCAATAGATTTCCAGGCCCCACCTCACATTGACTNGCAGGCCAGTGAGGGGAAAGGAAGCATAACCAAACCGGAAGGGAAGTGTGTGTGTGTGTGTGTGTGTGTGTGTGTGTGTGTGTGTGAGCGTGTGAGTGGGCATTTAGAATAAATGTTTGCCATTTGGGACAGTAGTTCCTAAACCTGGCTGCACATCAGAATCACATGGGAAATGTTAAGAGAACTATTGGGTTGTCGGAAAAGTCATGATGCATTTTTGCAATGAAAAACACAGAAAAAAATACGTCATAACTTTTCTGACAACCCAATAGATTTCCAGGCCCCACCTCACATTGACTGAGTCAGAAGCACCGAGTTACAGGGCTAAGAAATCTGTACTTCGCAATAGAGACTACACTTTTGGAAACACCGCTCTGGGGTTGGTTTGTGGATATGATGCTCCAATTTGAAAGGCTGGGGGACATAATACAGGGATCATGGCATTTCCTAGCAGGCTCCATGTTCTGCTTTCTCAGTTCTCCCAGGTGGTCCCAAATATTGGGTTGTGTCTTAGTCAGTTCAGGCTGCTCTAAGAACGATACCACAGAGCGGGTGGCTTACCCAGCAGGCGTTTCTCTCTCACAGTTCTGGAGGCTGGGACGTCTAAGTTCAGGGCTTTGGCAGAGTCAGTGTCTGGTGAGGGCACACTTCCTGTTTCATGGACTGCAGTGTCCTCACCTGGCAGAAAGGGAGAGGGTGCTCTCTGGGCCCTGTTTTCAAAGGGCACTAATCCCATTCATGAGGGTCTACCTTCATGACCGAATCACCTCCCAAAGGCCCCACCACAGTAGGGGTAGGGTTTCAACCTGTGAATCTGGGGGAGACACAAACATTCAGTCCATAACAGGTTGGTTGTGCGAGAAGGAGGCTCTTCATACATTTCATTTAAAAATCTTTGGGAAGGGGCCCATTTTTCACTACCGGGTCAGAATGAACCACGGTTCTTGTTCCAAATTGGCCTTTCCAAACTGGACATGGCAACCAACATGAGGGCTTAGAGGGAGCCTGAGGAGCGGAATGCCAGGTATCAACTGGGTGTTCTGATGACAGCACCGTGTATGCTATCTTAACTGTTATCTCAAAAGAGAAGCTGGCCTGAGCAAACGCTAATAAGCAAAGCTCATCAGGGCTGGATTCAGCCAGTAGACTAAGAAAGACATTA
>NW_017731521.1:888029-897388 GCF_001890085.2 Hipposideros armiger | reverse complement strand
TTGTGTAAGTTTAAGATGTACAACTTAAGATTTTATACACACACACTCACACACACACTGAAATGATTACAGTAAGGTTAGATAACACCTCCATCAACTCATAATTCTTTTTTTGGTGAGAACTTTTAAGATACGTATACTCTTAGTGACTTTCAAATATACAACAGAGTATTGTTAACTATAGCCACCATGCTGTATATTATACCCCCAGAATTTATTCATTTTATTAATGAAATTTTGTACCCTTTAACCCCCTTCACCCATTTCTCCCACTCACCCAACTCCCGCCACCTCCCCATCACCCCTAACCCCTGGCAACTACCCAGCTGCTCTCTGTTTTTATGAGTTTGTTTTTTTTGGATTCCACATATGAGATCATACAGTATTTGTCTTTCTCTGTATGACTTATTTCAGTTGTAACGTCTCCTCTTTCATTTATAATTTTATTTATTTGGGTCCTCTCATATTTTGTCTTGGTTAGTCTAACTAAAGGTTAGTCCATTTTGTTTATATGTTTTCTAAAAACCAATTCTTAGTTTTGAAACTTTTTTCTGTTTTTTTTCTTATTCTCTGTTTTATTCATTTCTGTTCTAATGTTTATTATTTCCTTCCTTCTAACATTGGGCTTAGTTTGTTCTTCTTTTGTTTTTGTTTTTTTTGTTTCCTTCCCCAGTTTTTATTTATTATGAACAATGCTGCTATGCATATTCATGTACAAGTTTTTGTGTGAACACATTTCCAGATCTTGTGTGTGTATACCTAAGAGTGGAGTTGCTGGGATATACAGTAACTCTATGTTTAACTTTTTAAGGAAATGTCAGACTGTTTTTCATTGTGGCTGCACCATTTTATATCCCCAATAGCAATCTTTGAGGGTTTCAATTTCTCCACCTCTTCACCAGCCTTGTTATTACCTGTCTTTTTGATTGTAGATATCTCAGTGTGAAGTGGTATCTGTTTGTAGTTTTGATTGTGGTTTTCCTAATGACTAGTCATATTGCGTTCTTCTTTTTCTTGTTTCCTCTTTTTGTAGTTCTTTGATGTGTAAAGTTAGGTTGTTATTTGAGATCTATTTTTTCTTGATGTGTTTATCACTATAAACTTTCCTCTTAGAGCTGCTTTTGCTGCATCCCATAAGTTTTGGTATGTTGTTTTTCCATTTTCATTTGTCTTTAGATATTTTTTATTTTCCTTTTAATTTCATCCTGCCTTCAGTGGTTGTTTAGAAGTGTGTTAATTTCCATGTATTTGTGAATTTCCAGCTTTCCTTTTGTTATTGATTTCTAGTTTCATACCATTGTAGTCAGAAATTATATTTGATATAATTTCTATCTTCTTGAATTTGTTCAGACTTATTTGTGTCTTAACATATTATCTATCCTAAAAACTGTTCCTTATCCACTTGAGAAGAATGTGCTGCTGTTGAATGGAATGTTCTGTATATGTCTGCTAGGTCCATTTTGTTTATTGTATTGTCCAAACCCACTGTTTTCTTATTGATTCTCTGACTGGATGATCTATCCGTCTTTGAGAGTGGAGTATTAAAGTCCCAACTATCATTGTATTTACTCTTTATTTCTACTTTTAGTTCTGTTAGTATTTGCTTTATATACTTATATACTCTGATCTGGGGTACATAAATATTTACTATTGTTATGTCTTCTTGGTGGATCGACCCCTTTATCACTATATAATGACCTTCATCTCTTTTGGCCATTTTTATCTTAAAGTCCATTTTAGCTTAATGTACAGCTATCCCTGCTTTCTTTTGGCTACCATTTACTAGAAGTATATTTTTCCATTACTTAGTCTCAGTCTATGTGTGTCCTTAAAGCTAAAGAGGGTCAGGCCAGCTGAGTGGCTCAGTTGGTTAAGAGCTCGCTCAAGAGTGTGAGCTCTGAGCAACAGGGTCGCTGGTTTGATTCCCGGCCCAAGCTGAGCTGTGGTTGAGCTGCCAACAGGATGGCTCAGCTAAAAAAAAAAAAAAAAAGCTAAAGAGGGTCTCATTTAGCAACATATTATTGGGTATTGGATTTTTTTAAGCCCATTCAGGCATTCTATGTCTTTTGATTGCAGAATTAAATAGTTTAAATGTATTTAAATTAATTATTGATAGGTATGAATTTATTATTGCCATTTTGCTAATTGTTTCTGACTGTATTGTGTATCATTTGTTCCTTGCTTCCCCTCTTGCTGTCTTCCTTTGTAATTTGATGACTTTTTGTGGCAGGATGTTTGACTCCTTTATCATAATCTTTTGTGTATCTACTACAGGTTTTGCCTTTTTGATTACCATCATGCTTACATAAAATATATTTATAACATTCTATTTTAGGCTGGAGCAAGTTAACTTTAATAGCATATAGAAACTTTATACTTTTGGGTTATTAATGTTACAACTTACATATTTTTAATATTTTGTATCCAATAACAAATTACTATAGTTTTGGTTATTTTTAATATGTTTTTTAACTTCTCAACTAGAGTTTTAAGCGAGTTACGTACCATCATTACAATATTAGGGAGTCTGACTTTGATTTTATATTTACTGTTACCAGTGAGTTTTTACGGTGTTAATTAACATCCTTTTTTTTTTTAAAGATTTTATTGGGGAATTGGGGGGAGGGGAACAGCATTGGGGAATCAGGGAAGGAGAACAGACAAGTAGACAAATTGCTGTTTTTGTTCTTCATTCTAGTTGTGGAGGACTTTGCTTCACGGGCCCATGTTGGTATGATCATTGTGCTCTTCCCGGATGAGGCAGATCGGTCGCCGGTCATTGGTTGGCCGCTCCCAGCGGCTCCCAGCAGCTCCCAGTAGCTCACACCGGCTGCCAGCTGCTCACGCTGGCTGCCAGCCACTCATGTAGCTCACGGCAGCCCACTGCAGCCCTGCTGCAGCCTACGCTGTTGCCGGCGACTCACAGCAGCCCAGCTCCAGGTCCAGCTGTTGTTCATCATCTTAGCTGTAGAGGGCCAGCGTCACTGGCCCTCAATGTGGGATCCGAACCACAGCACTGCTGCTCAGAGCTGGCACTCCCAAGCGAGCTCTTAACCAGCTGAGCCACTTGGCCGGCCCTAATTAACATCCTTTTATTCTGTTTAAAGAAACGTCCTACATTTAGCATTTCTTGTAGGGCAGATTTGATGGTTATGAATTCCCTCAGCTTTTGTTTGTTTGGGAAAGTCTTTATCTCTCCTTCATTTATGAAGGTCAGCTTTGTCTGGTATAGTGATCATCATTGACATTTTTTCTTTCAACATTTTTAATAAATCATTCTACTTTCTCCTGGCCTGCAAAATATCTGTTGCAAAATCTATCTACAGTCTTTTAGGGCACCTTTGTACGTGAGGAGTCACTTTTTTCTTGCTGCTTTCAAAATCTTCTCTTTGTCTTTGACTTTTGATAATTATAATGTGTCTTGGTATAGCCTTTTGTTGGGGTTCAATCAATTTGGAGACTTTTGGGCCTTATGAACCTGGATGTCTATTTCTCTCCCCAAGTTTGGGAAATTTTCAGCCATTATTGCTTTTTATAGACTTTACATCCCTTTATCTTTCTATTTCCCTTCTGGGATTTCTATAATACATACCCCATATATAGTTTATTTTTATGGCATCCTGCAAGTCACGTAGGCACAGTGAGTTGAAGAAGACTGGGTCCCCGAGGATCCCGGGGCTTCCTTTCCAGCCCTGGACCATGAAACCCTGCCCTTCTTTTACTTCTTTAAGTACTTGTTTGAGTTTTCTGATATATACACAAAACTTAATCCTAATTGTATAATCTCCCTGTTTGTTTAGGATGGGATATTTCTATTATATTTGGTTTCTCTTCATCAATGTTTGCTTAACGCAGGATTTCATAATCACACAATAGGTAGTAAACATTCCACTAATATCAAGTGTATGATTGCGTCTAAAGTATCCCACAATCTCAGTTAATAACTATGTACCAATAAAAGGACCCAAATAAAATAAGCAGTGAGGTACGCTGAATGTGTGTGATTCTTAACATAATTGTATCCCATTACATTTAGTTTTTAAGTTTTTCTTTGGAAAATTTAATTAAGAAGAAAAATGATGCCGGAATGTTACCTCCATCATACATTTGACTCCTGTGGCTGCTTGTCAGTACTAAAAGCTTGTAAGTAGAACCACATGGGCCATTTCTAAAGTAAGTCCTTACCTTTTAGACAGAACTATGGCTCAACTTGGAGGCTTTTCCTGGAATTACGTATTCACTGCATGTATTTTTGAGGTTCACAGGATAAACGATCACTTTCTACTTGGAAATTTTTCTTCACAATGTATACAAATAAAAGATTGTCATTGCCAAATGTGTCTGGTCTTTATGACTTACAAATTGAGATGGAAACAACTGAGGATCAGAACCTGAAAGATGGATTCATAGAATTAAAACTATGCTCCTTTTTTAAAAAATTCATTTAAAAGGAACTCTTTGTATTAGTTAACTGGAAAATAAAAACTGAAAGTGGAGATTTATTCCTCTTCAAGTTTCCCCCCCATCACCATTCTAACTATTCCTCTTTGGTGAGTCACAGCATCCAAGAGCCACTGTCAACAATTTACAGTGCTTTTCTGTAGAGTGACTTCTCTCACAGCAGTGCAAATTTTTGTACTCGTCAACAGATGCTTATCCACAAAAGGGATTATGGTGTTTTTCCTTTTTTGTGTGTGAAGCATTAAAAGGTAAAGGAAAATCACCACCTCCCCCAAAACAAAACAAAACAAAACACTATAGGAAATAAAGATGACTGTTTAGTTTCCCTACATTGAAAGATTTCTAAAATAAATTACTTTAAACCAATTACAACTCAATAAAAATTAAACTAGGAATATGCTTCTAAAAATAAAACATGGAGGGAAATATTTGCTAGGAATCAGTTTCAAGGTAGTATCAGTTTTAGATTTTCCCCTTGAGACAAGTTGGCAGCTGTTGGAAAGAGTGTCTGTGTGGCTAATCCCCCAATGAGCCAGTCAAACTACTAAGCAGACACAAACGAGTCCAGCACTTACCTTCTTTTGTTTGACACTAGAGATCCACACAGATGGTTAGTGGAAATTAGGTAGGCAGAAATAAAATGTCCATAATTTGAGATACATTTTTCCTCAGAATAGTGTGTAATCACCCATGGTATGTTTCTTTGCTTCTCTTGAGTGGGACAGGTTTCAAAGTGACACTTTTATCTTGGCAAGGATGTGATGCCTCTATGGTTGACATAAAATGCTTCTTTTCTGCGGTGCTGTGGTTTTTGTGTGTCTCAGAGGCCCCACCACACCTCCACCATGCTCCATCTGTTCATCCGGCGTGTCTGTAAACCCTCCAGCAATTGCCGCATTCTGGGTGTCCATCTCACTGCTGATGTGTCATCAGAGTTAGGGGTTTCCATGATTCATCATGGCTCCTCCAGATGGGCAGGTTGCATTAGGGGCTTGAGCCCCAGGCGTGATCTGTCTCTGTAGTGTCCCAGTTATGGATGTTGTCTTCCTCTAGAACAAGTTTCAACACAGATGCATATGTTTCTTTTTGCATTTTTTCATGCACAGCTGGCTACTTGCAAGGGCATCCTTCAGGACTGGGTGCCTGAGCCTAACTTTGGAAGCTGGGGAATAGCTGCTCCTGGCCCTGACCTTTGAGAATCAACGATGGTAGCATAAAGCCTTTGGCACCCCATCGAGCAACTGAATTTTGCTTTCTGTTTTGAAGGTGACTCACCCATTGTAGCTGTTGGGTTAAGTTTCAAGGTGACAGTGATGGTTAAAGTGCCCTCCCTTGCAGGGTGAGCAGGCTGGTCCCTAAATAGTTGTGCTTTTGTGCTCAGGGGCTAAAGAAAATAGTTTCTCTTCTGAGCCTAGGCTTGGGTCTTTCTAAGCAGTCTCTAGAAGCCTCTGGGTGTGCGTAGAGGGCTGTGAGGAGATAGGTAAAAAAAGTCCACAAGAATAGAATGTTAGCAATCCCTAGCACAATTGTTGGAGGTGCAGAATCATTAAATTTAGAAGAATCAACTTCCAAGCATGGAGGGTAGTAGTAGCAGGGAAAAGTACAGAGAAAATGGAGCTTGAAAAGTATGAGAAGATTGTAGGATGGTATTTATGGAGTAGAGAGTAGCATGAAGAGAGTTCAGAGGCAAACATAAACAGCATGCGCTGGGTGTAACCAAGGATTGTCAGCCCCCGGCAGCCTGCCATGGATTGTGGTGGGAGATAGATCTCACAGGGATATTCCATAACTAGGGAGGGAGTTCATATGCCTTTGGGAAGAGATTACTTCTCCAGGCAGCAAAAGAAATGCCATAAAAGAGAAGAGAGCAAGAGAACAGTACAAAGAAGAAAAGATAGCTGTTGCAGTAAAAAGAAATGACTCCGCATCATTCTCCAAGCCCAGCAGGCATTCAGGCCCTCGGACCTGAGGGTTTCGCAGTAAAGAGGAGGGAGCACCACGCTGACTGATGGGGGTCACGTGGCAAGAATGGTATCAATGAAGCCGGGCACCCCACCGCAGTCCTCCATGTCACAGCACAGGAAGCGCTTGCCAGCCCCGAGGAGGCCTCCGTGAAGGTGCTGTCCCTCCCGCCTCCCACGTGGGCACACTTCAGGCATCATGATAAGTGAAATCACACATGCTGCCAGCTTCATAAAGCCGGCAACTGAATTCGGTTAATTCAACTTACTACTATAAATGTCTGTAAGTCCCCATCTACTATTAGATATAGCCTCAGGAATCTAGGTAGGGAGAGGAGTTGTTAAAAATTAAGTCTGAGGAAATTAAGTGCGTCTGGTCACTCAATGAGTAAATGGGAAGGTGAGACAATAGCCCATCTTTGTGACTAAATCCAGTGACCTAGGCAGTTAGGCAACAGTGTAGTTTTGAGGCAGGAGAGTCAGCCTGGAAGCTTTTACAAGTGTGGTAGATATTAGTTCCGCTTGCCAAGTATTTCCCGTTCTTCCTCTCCCAGGCATAGGCAGGGTTCCACTTCTGGGCTCCCTTGTAGCTGGGGAGGCCATGGGAATAATTTTGGCCAGTGTGTTGTGAGCATGTGTGTCACCTCTAGGTGACAGCAATTGCCCGCCAGCTTGAGAGCCTCCTGAGCACGCTTGCCCTTTGCCCCAGTAACTGGAAGTTTCTGGATATTGGCTGCTCCAACAACTGTGGGCCCTGCAGTAAGGAGACATGGAGCAGAACCCTCAACTGGCCCATGTGGACACGGAACGTGAGGGAGAAAGAAACCTGGGTTGTTACACATGACTAGGATTTTGGATTGTTTACGCCTCAGCAGAACATACACAGCCTGACCTGGCTGGGAGGCCAGGAGTTAGGTGCTGGTCGTCCCGGCCCCAAACGGAGGCTGATCAAATGGGAAGCAACAGAGTAAGACTAAGGGAACTTGTGAAGGATGGTCCTGTAGGATTTTGTAATTGGTGGAATATGGTTGTGGAGGAGAAGTAGGATTTGAAGAAAAAAAGTGCCAGTGCTTAAAGCCCAGATATCAGGAGAATGGAGATCACTTTGGCTTGAAGAAAATAAATGTAGTATTTCTTTCCTTTAGAGAAATGAAAATAGTTTCCGACCATATTTTAAAAGCAACACATACTGATTATAAAGATGCAAGTACTGGGCCGGCTGAGTGACGTGATGGTTAAGAGCTGGCTTGGGACACCAGAGGGCCCCGGTTCGGATCCCACATATGAGGGCCAGTGACACTGCCCTCCACAGCTAAGATGCTGAACAACAGNGCCAGGACATGTAGTTTATGTATGGGATATTTTTAAATGCAGGTGATAGCAACAAACACAAAAGTGCCCATGTGTTTGCTTCTAGTTTTGAGCATTGCTAGAAGGTTCTAAATGGCCTTGCGTTTGAAAGCAGTCTCTCAATGCCTCTTACCCTTTATTTCCAGTAGCCCTTCTACCTAAAATGCAATAAAAAATTATTGCAATCTTAGTTATCCTGACTCGTCTTTCCACAAATATCCATTAAATACTTAGAAAAACATGGCTAATGTCATTATTGAATTCAGTAAAATCTGTGCTCCTATGAAGTGCAAAGCCCTATGCCAGCTTTTAGAGATGCACATGTTCAACACAGACCCTTCCCTCAAGTCGCTCCTGACTTAATCTGTAATTGCTCTCAAAACTTAGGGTGAGAAAGAACCATATTCCGTTATCTAGGAGGAATTTCTGATGCTTCCTTTGGTGGTAGAACTCGATGAAGAAACTCCTGCTGGACTGTCTCTGGCGGTGAAGACCTGAAAATTGTAAGGGACACAGAGAAAGCAAAAGGACTCAGTTCCTCTCCTTCCACAGTAGGAAGCAAAGCTGTTTGAGTCTTGATCTTTAATAGCTACGTCAATGCAGGTTTAGGAATGCTTTTTAAAATCGTAAAAGAAATGCTAATAGACTTTAAATCAGGTTGTATGTATGTCAGTGCAGAAAAACCAAAAGTCAAGTGAGTTGAGGAGAATGGGATGAGAGGATGTGAAGACAACTACAGACAACTTTCCTAAGGGTTTCTATTGTGAAAACGAGCAGGAAATCAGGACAGTAGCTGGCGGAGGATGTGGGGTCAAAGGAGAGTTGTTCTTCTGTTGTTAAAGACGGTTGACAGTAGGCATATTTATATGATGACAGGAAAGATCCAGTAGGAAAGAACTGATGATGCAAAGAGAAAGAAGACAATGGCTGGATTGAAGTCCTTGGGGAGGTGAGAAGCCATGGGGCCCAGGATGTAGGTAGAGGGATTACCTTAGATGGAAGCATAGTTTACTCATTGTCACAGGAGGAAAGGTGGCGGATGTGACTATCAATGATTATTAGCTTTGTGACCTAGGGCTATTACACAACTTCTTTGTGCCTTAATTTTAGCTCTGTATAATGGAGCAAGTAATGCCTACCTCATGGTGTGGCGGTTGTGAGGATTAAGTGAGTTTACGCATGTAAAGTGTTCAGAGCAGTGCTTGGCAAATAGCAAATCGCCAGTAAAAGTTAGATATTGTTTTCTTTAAGAAAATGCAGATGAAAAGTCCTGGAGATGGATCGTGGCGATGGTTGTACAACAATGTGATTGTAATTAATGCCACTGAACTGTACACTTAACAAAGGTTAAAAGGGTAAATTTTATGTGTATGTTCAAGTGAGTTTACTACAATAAAAAGTAAATGCAGGTACATTGATGGCATTTGGAGTGGTAAGATGAAGGAGATTTTTTTTCTGTGAAATGACAGACAATTCATTAAGTGAGCATGAGAGGGGGAAGAGGTTTGGTGATCTGAGGAAAGAGAATAGGTGTGAAATAATCCTCTCAGAGATACCGAGCATGAATTTACTAGGAAAGTACAGTAG
>NW_017731521.1:823870-878901 GCF_001890085.2 Hipposideros armiger | reverse complement strand
AATAAAAATCTTAAAAAAAAAAAAAAGATGCAAGTACTGCAGAAAAGTATAAAGAAAAAATTAAAAGTTAATGTGATTCTAACACTCATTGATAATGATGGTTTACATTTTGGTTCACACATGCACAGACATGAACGAACGTATTTGCTTGTGTGTGTTCACAAACATATTTGGAAAAATCATTCAATGTTGGACATTTGGATATGAAATGGAGGTACCTTTGAGGCATTCATTTACTAAAAAATGTATTTCTTAAGTACCTACCACCTAGCAGGCAGTAGATGAAGTGCTGAAGTTCAAATAACTTGTACTTCACGAATGAGTTATTGTTCCTTTCCTCAGGATGCTTATGGGTCAGTAGAAAAAACTGCTCAATTAGAAGTGGGCAATTGGAACTACAGAACTGGAGTTCAGTGTGGTGCAGATTTGAGAGTTATAGGCAAGAAGCAGCAGTTATGGCCTGAGAATAACTGGCTCTACAAGAAGAAAACAGAAAGAGAAAGGAAGAGATGAGGACTGCAATTAGGGACGGTCCAACTGGTGAAAGGGGAGAAAAGGCCTGTGGGAAGGGAGAGAAGAAATGGCCAAAAGAGGTGCCTATGATTACTTAACATTAGATTAATACATTACGCAGAAAATGATTTTTGGAATAGAGAAAATGATGTATATTTGGAAAATGGAAGGAAGAAGCCCTTGGAGGGAAAGTAAAGTTGTTAGTGAGGGAAGGTGTAATATGGGAGTGGCTTCCTCAGGAATTAGCACGTTAGGAGGTTGTCACCAGCCTAGACTTGATGCCAGGGTTCCATGGAACTTAAAGGCATGTCATCTGTCTACACCCCCGATCTCTGTCGTGTTCAGTCACTGCCTAACACGTAAGCCTCTGATTACCTTCCCCCTCCTGTGCTCTAGTGCTTGTCTATGTCTTCAGCCTCTTCATTGAAAGTTTCTTCCTCTTTTGTGACCTTTAACTGCAACCACCTCCCACGTGCAAAGACTCTCTCCTCCTATACCCAACAGGTCATGGGACGAAGAGGGTGGGTTGACATCCTTCTTCCAACGCATCATTTTCACTTTCCTGTAAACCAGAGTTCAGACTTGTGGCCACTGGGTCAAAGATGGTTTATTAAAATTTTGGACCATGCAATATTTTATAAATTTTTGCCAACTCTATAACTGGGAAGTTTCATATAAAAATGTGAATTTCTGGTCTCCCTTGAAAAAAACAGAAGTTTTGGTGACACAGAGCTCACTATTTCTATAAGGCAATGGAGGACCCACAGTCCCCACTGCTCACCTAATGCACTTGTGTGCACGTCCCCTGGCCTGTCCAGCCTTTGTGGCACTGCTTTCCTGCTCCTTTGAAGTCCCTGCTCTCGTATGACATCACTCTCATGGCCTGAGCTGCCTGATTGGCTCATGCATTGAATTCATGAAGACTGTGGAATCTTGTGTATTATTAATATTAAAACAGTACTTATGTGCCAGGCAGTATTCTAAGGGCTTTACAAATATTAACTCATTTAGCCTCATAATAACTCCCCGAGGTAGATACTATTACCCTTATTTTCTAGACAGGGAAACTGAAGCATAGATGTTAAGCTAATAGATAATTAAGTTAATTATCATACAGCTGGCATGATCATTTTTGACCTTACATCATCAACTTCTTCCAGGAACCTGAGGTACTTCAGTTTTTACAGAGATGCCCCAAAGCACACCCCAAACTCATTTTCTCATCTCTAGTGAACTTTTTTTTTTTTTTTTTTTGCTGGGAAGCCCTGTGGTTTTCTTTTTTTTAAAAATATTCATTTTGGTTTTCAGTTGCAGTTGGCATTTAATATTATTTTGTATTATTTTCAGGTGTACACTATAGTGGTTAGACATTTATATAATTTATGCTATGATCCCTCTGATAAGTTTCGTACCCATCTGATAGCATACGTAGACATTACAATATTAGTGACTATATTCCTTATGCTGCTCGTAACATCCGGTGACTGTTTTGTTACTGCTACTTTGTACTTCTTAATCCTTTCACCCTTTTCACCCAGCTCCCCAACCCCTCTCCCCTCTGGCAACCATCAGTTTCTTCTCTGTATTTATGAGTCTGTTTCTGTTTTGTTTGTTTTGTTCTTTAGATTCTACATATAAGCTAAATCACGATATTTGTCTTTCTCAGTCTAGTGAACTTTTCTGTTCCATCTCAGTCACTCACGTCTGGACACACTGAACATTTTCAAAATCAATACCACACATACCTCTGACATTTGAACTCGGAATCCTGCATGCAGCCCCCTATTTTTCTAAGTCTTTAATACAATCTTCAACCTCACAGAGCTCTTCACACTCTAAAATACTCCATTTTTACCTGGTCTGTCTGCTCCTTTTGTGTGTGTTGTTTTTTTTCCTTTACCAAGACTGGTTTCCATGGTGATCTCATGAGCCACTTTATCACTAATAACCACAACTCTCATATACTCCCCTTTTCCAACACAATTGCTCAGCAAAACTTCAATCAGTTCTACAATTCCACCAAATCTGCCTTCCTAAACTGATGAAAAACATGAGGCTTTAAACTATGATTTCCAGTTTCAGTGGCCTATGAGCACCTCATTCATTTGCTCATTCAACAAATATCAAGTGCCTACTATGTGTCAGGCACTGAGCTAGGCACGAGGATACATTAATAAATGAACCAGACAAAAATTCCTGCCTGTCTGTAGCTAATATTCTAGAGGGGACAGATATACAATAAACAAGTAAAATGTACAGTATATAAGATGGTGAATGCGGTGTGGAGAAAAACAGGATGGGGAAGGGGTACAGGGAGGACTGAGGAATAGACAAAAATGTTGAAGAGTTCTAACTGAGAATGAGTTGTTTGGGTGAAGAATACAGGTAATCTGGGGGGAAGAGAAATTCAGGCAAGGAGAACATCAAGTGCAAACGTCCTGGGGCAGAAGCGTGCTTGAAATATTGAAATAGCCACTTTGGCTGGAATGGACTGAGGAAAGTAGCTAAGAGCAGTAGATGAGGTCAGAGAGGTAGTGAGGGTCATTTTGTATAGGACCTTGTCAGCTTTTGTAAGGAACTTGGTTCCTACTCTGACATACAAAGTTATTTGAAGGATTTTGAGCAGAGGTATTATATGATCTGACTTATTTTTTAAAAGGATTGTTTGGGCTTCTGTGTTAAAACTAGTCTTGGGTGATAGGAGCAAGGGTTTGAAACAGAGAGACCAGCTACGGGTGACTGCAATAATCCAAGGAAATGCTTTGGATATGCGAGGGTAATGCTAGGATGAGTGTGGTTCAGGTAGTGAGACATTTGTAGTTGTAGATATGCTTTGGAGATAGAGCCAAGAGAATTTTCTTATGTGGATGTGTGAAAGAAAGAAATCTAAGATGAAGCCATCTTATTCTTATTTTTTTATTAAATGTATTGGGGTGACATTGGTTAATACAATTACATGGGTTTCAAGTGTACAATTCTATACTGCATCATCTGTATATTCACTGTGTGTTCACCTCCTTCTGTCACTATATATTTGACTCCTTTTACCCTTTTCTACCCCACCCCCTTTTCCCTTTGGTAACCACTGTACTATCGTCTGTGTCTATGAGTTTTTGTTTGTCTTCTTTGTTTGTTTGTTGCTTTCAGTTTTACATCCCACAACAGATGAAATCATATTGTCCTTGACTTTTTCAGTCTGACTTATTATGATATTCTCAAGATCCATCCATGCTGTCACAAATGGCAGTATTCCATCTTTTCTTATGGCTGAGTGATATTCCATTGTATATATGTACCACATCTTCTTTATCCAATCATCTATAGAAGGACACTTCAGTTGTTTCCATGTCTTGGCCATTGTGAACAATACTGCAATGAACATAGGAGTACATATATTTTTACAAATAAATATTCTCAATTTTTGGGGGTAAATACCCAGAAGAGGGATTGCTGGGTCATATGGTAATTCTTTCCTTAATTTTTTGAGGAAGCGCCATACTGTTTTCCATAGTGGCTGTACCAATTTACATATCCACCAGCAGTGTATGAGGGTTCCTTTTCCTCCACAGCCTCTCCAACACTTATTATTACTTGTCTTCTTTTTTTTTTAAGATTTTTATTGGGGAATTGGGGGGATGGGAACAGTGCTGGGGAATTGGGGGAAGGGGAACAGACAAGTTGCTGTCCATTCTTCAGTCTAGTTGTGGAGGACGTCGCTTCACTGGCCCAAGTTGGCACCATCATTGCGCTCTTCCCGGGTGAGGCAGATCAGTCGCCAGCTTCTGGACGGCCACTCACTGCGGCTGCTGGCCGCTCACGCTGGCGGCTGGCTACACATGGTAGTCCATGGCAACCCACTGCCACAGGGGCTGCAGCCTACGCCATCACCGGCGACTCACGGCAGCCCAGCTCCAGGTCGAGCTGCCGTTCAGCATCTTAGCTGTGGAGGGCAGTGTCACTGGCCCTCATATGTGGGATCCGAACCGGGACCCTCTGGTGTCCCAAGCCAGCTCTTAACCATCGTGCCACTCGCCCGGCCCACTTGTCTTCTTGATAATAGTCAGTCTAACTGGTGTGAGGTGATATCTCATTGTGGTTTTGATTTGCATTCCATAATAGTGAGTGAAGTTGAGCATTTTTTCATATATCTGTTGGCCATTTTTTAATTAGTTTTTTTGTTTTTTTGTTGTAGAGTTGTATGAGTTCTTTATGTATTTTGGATATTAACCCCTTATCAGAGTTGTTTGCAAATATCTTCTTCCATTTGGTTAGTTGCTTTTTTGCTTTGTTGGTGGTTAATTTTTCTGTGCAGAAGCTTTTTAGTTTGATATAGTCCCATTCATTTATTTTTGCTTTTATTTCCTTAGCCTATAAGGTCAAATTCATAAAATCCTAAGACCAAGGTCTATAAGTTTAGTACCTATGTTTTCTTCTATGTGTTTTATTGTTTCAGGGCTTACATTTAGGTCTTTGATTCATTTTGAGTTAATTTTTTATGTGTTGACAACTAGCAGTCTAGTTTCATCCTTTTGCATGTGGCTTTCCAACTTTCCCAGGTATTTTGATCTGAGCACTAGGAAGAGCATCGTGAAGGATTCCAGGAGTTGGGATAGGATTTCAGGGCTATGGGATGGTGTCAGAATAGGGACGTATGGGGCATGACAGTTCAAAGCATGAGGGATGACTTTAGTGTCCTGACTGGACTTCCATCAGGCAGAAGGGGGCATAATTGCCAGTAGGGGTATGTGTTTATAGACATGGTCTTACCTGGAACTCTGTGATTTTTGGACAGTTCTCTGATTTTGCCCATGCTGCTTCCTCTTTCTAATCTACCTGTCGTAGCCTTCTTCACTTGGCCAGCTTCTGTTCATTCTTCAGCTCCAGGAAGTTTGTTCTGACCTCTTTAGTGCTCCTGTAATACATTGTAAATAACTCGATTAAATCTCTGACCACTTTCATTGCTGGTACGTATTTATATATGTCTCCATAAACAGCCTGTGTGCTTCCTGGAGGCAGGCTGGTCATATTTATCTTTGTGTCTTGTGTGCTTACCACTGTGCCTAGAACACGGTATGCGAACGATGCCTATTTGTTGAACTGCACTCTGCATCCTAGGGACGAGGTATGGTTTAGAGAGGAACAGGGAAGAAGAATGGAAAGAGAATGAGGTGGAGGAAAAGATGAAAATAAATGAGGGACTGTGGGCCAGATGATGAATCACTTTAATATTCTCACGAAAGCAGGAGACAGGCCATCCATTTGGAATCTAATAGGGGGCATCGGAAAAAAGGAGAAAGTCTGAAGTAGCCACTGTGGAGCGCTGGCTTGCGGGTTGGAGAAAATGAATAACAGCTGGGCCAGATCTGCATAGGTGGCATTTTGTGTCCTGAAAAAGAAGCAGAGAGACCTTTGCCTATAGATGGCGGTAGGAGTTGTAGACAGAGTAAGAATCATGAGACATAGTATGAACAGGGAATCAAATTAAAGAATGTTAGAGCTGTTAAAAAAAAATAGAGGTCGTTCTAATTCAATTTCATAGCTCGGGCAGTTGAGGCCCTGAGGAGGGTGGCCCAGGGTAACACAGCTAGCTGGCAGCAGACCAAAGACTAATGATGATGTTATGTCAGAGTTTGGTTGTGAGCATTAGAAATGGACTCTGGCTTGCTTAAGCCAAAAGGAACAAACTAGATGTGTGAACTTTTGGAATCAAAGGGAACGCTGAAGAACCAGGCTCAGGAAGTTGGGGACCACGTTGCTCTGAAGACCCAGGTTGCAGGAACAAATACAGCCCCTTCAGGGTCCTGCTGTGAGATGAAGCTATTTCCCCATCTTTGTTTGCCCTCAGTCAACATTCAAATTCTTGGGAGATAAGGGCAGATTTTCAAGTTTTAAAGGACAAGTTAATAGGTGGTCTAAGATGACATTCTATGTGGGAGAGGCAATTTTCTCTCAAATAGTGCTATTACCAGAAGGTGAATGGATGTCGAAATGTGACATTAACTGATATCCTATTCACTACAGTGTTGACAATGTAATATAGAGTAGTACCTAAGATCAGGGACTCTGGAGCCAGACTCCTTATTCTTGGGCAAAGTACCTAAAAATCCTCAATGTCCCCTTCTGTAAAATGGATATAATAGAATCTTACCTCGTAGGGCTGTTGAGATGATTAAATGAGTTAAATATGTGAGGTGCAGAGAGCCTGCTGAGTGAATGCTGAGGGTCAGCTATTCTAGCCATCTTTAACTGAATGCATGCCTCCCTCCCCCCACCATGCAGTTGTCATAGATCAGAGATCGTGAAAGCTGCTTCTAGTGCTACTGCCCTTTCCCGTTGCTTGTTCTCATTTTATCAGTTGTTTACCTCCTTCTTCCCCTCACCATCTGCAAGATGACTGGTGCAGGCTAACGCCCAGCCTTTAGCTAATGATGATATCTCCATTGTTCAATCTTGTAGCAAAGGACATCCCTTAGGCAACTCCGGTGTAGAGGTGTGATGGGAAAACCATCTTAGAGTTTGAAGGTCTAGGGTCTAATCCCAGCCCCAGCCTTTGTTTATTGATTGATTTGGGAAAATTAGTAAACATTTCTGAGCTTGAGTTTCCTCATCTGTATAAGTGGGATAATACTGCTCTTCTCACAAGGTTGTTGTGAGGTTTAAATGGCGTCGGAGAGACATGTAAACTGTAAAACAATATGCAAATGATAGGTATCCTAATCCTGGCTGTGACAGACACTCTAGGGGTGAAAACTATCGTTCCATAACGAGGTTGTTCCCACAGGGGAAGCCAATTTGGAACAGGCATAGTAGACTGCAGATGGTTGGCGCGTACCACCCGGGTACATCCCAGGAGGCTGGTATTTTTTATGGTCTCTGGAGGAGAAAAGGAGACAGGTCCCGGTGGTCACCACCAGGGTTGTTAAACTCAGTTAATAAGCAGTAGCCTGGAATTACCAGGTGGTTAGATACATGAAACCAATTGATGGTGACAGTGCCCAGGACCCTGACTGCTTCCCACACCCTGGGATCTCACACAAGAATTACATTAGAATGTCACTGTGCCATTTCACAAGAATGTCACTATACCATGTTTGAATCAGGACTATGAGTAATTGGGTTTATGATATAATTCTGTCTTTAGATGGAGTGTAGTTTTGATACATTTCCTTACTTGTCAAATGAGGGGATTGCATGGGACTTGTATGCCCTTGAGCAAGTCGTCTCATAGCTAGACGTCACATTCCTTATCTGTAGAGTAGAGGGGAGCAGCCAAACGGCTTATATGCTGCTTCTGATTTCCGAACCCCTTCCTTGTTCCTTTTCAGGCACTTATCATAACTTGTGATTATTTTTAGTCTTTTTGCTTCCTTTATTTAATTTTTGTATTACTGTACTCACCTGAGTGTAAGTTCTGTGGAGGTAGAGGCTATGACTGTTTTGTCCACTCTTCTGTCTAGCTAATGCTTAGCACATAGTAGATGCTCAATACTTATTTCATGAATAATGAATATGGTTGTTTGATCTAATGAAGAGAAGCTATAATTTTTTCTGGAGGTTGGTAGGATAGACTTGTGTGTACATGACCTTAGTATTTACTGGCACACATGGTACTGCTTAGCAGTGATAGTAACTTGATATTTAAAAAAAATACCCACTGCTGAGTCCATAAAGACACACAATGATTCTGCAGTACATTTGTCGAAGGTCCATTTTCAAGGTAAGAAAATGGAAATATACATGTCCTGGCCTTGGCTCACTTCACAGGGCACATGTGTGTTGGAGCACTTGGCTCCTGCCCCTGCCTGCAGCCATTAATACTCAAGGATGTTACTTCCATTCTGCTTTTATATGACATTTGATATATGTGTGAGCACTTGCACTTTTGCTATTGTTTGGTCTGTAAAAGGGAAAATGAAACATAAATACATTGACTTTGACCTTGAGATCATCAATTAAGCCCAAACAGGTTTACAAAAGAAGCTTTTAGTTTCTTAAAGATATTAAGATTGGTTAAAGCACTAAAACAGCAGAAGCCCAGACCAATTACATCTCATTTTATGAGCCCTGGCAAAGATATATATTTGGTTCTTGTTGTTTGTCCTCCCAGAGTCCTTCTTTTCTCATAAATTAAGACCAATCAGTCATAGGAACATGAAATTCCATTTATATTCTCAAATGACTAATGACTTGGCTTTTGGTCTTTTAGTTCAAGTTCTGATAAAATAGAAGAGTAGCTATGTGTAATTAACAAATGGACTTTGTCAGGTCTGATCATGTGCATGTCCACAGGGGCTGAACTTGAATCCCAGCTGCCACTTTATTTTTTAAGGGAGCTAATAATAAGCATGGCCATGACTGGGGAGGGACATAAAGGCTGCCCCCGACTTCCTAAGATCCACCTCCCAACCAGCAGCATAAGAGTCTCTGATTCAGAGCGATTGCTGTGGGACTGTGCTAGCCTATAGTTTGTAGGATACTCTTTATCCAGAGGAGGAAAACATGTCTACTGGTGTGTCTGATGTCTTGAAATATATGCGTATATCCTTCTTTTCAATACCCCTTTATTCCAATGTTGATATTTGCATAATGAGTTTCTCAATATAATTGTGTAAGTTGATTCCAAACTTGGACTATTCCAGATATACCTATTGAGCAAAGAGTAGAAAAACAGGAAATACATGATAAGATGGAAAGGCAAGAGGGGTGGAGAGCCATATAAGGTTAACATTAGAAAATAATCTAAGACTAAACCCACATTTCTTTGCTTCTGAGTATTCAAGGCAGTAGAATTGCATTGTTTTGGTTAAACACACTCAAGAATCACAGCTTTCTCAGTTGTCACAGTTTAGGAACCTCCAATCCAAGCTCTCTTTCTTCTGCTCTCTCTCAGCAGGAAACTTCCTTTAGGATGGGAACAGAAGACCTCTGGCTCACAGAACTGCAAACTGACTAAACAGAGTTGGCCAGTGACAGGGTGACAGGAAAAGAGATTTAGAACATTCTTTCCTGGACTTTATAACCCAGTATCTATAACTTCTTAGATTCTAGATACTCTCTTTCCCCTTGTTTGTGAGGGATAGACAAGCTAATTCATCACATTTATTGAACACCTTCTAGGCATAAAACAATCTGTTGACACAAGAAGCCAGTTCTAGAAATGATCAGTGTTGTTGAGCAAAACCAATATCTAAGCCTGTTAGCAATGGACAGCCAGTGAGGGGTTTCCCAGTGGCAGAGTACATGAGGAGATCTGCATTTCAGAAAGGTCGTCCTGGAATAGAGGTGAGCTCAGAACCCCCCACTATGTTGGAGGCAAGAACTAATGGTGATTTGGATTAATAAAGTAGCAGGAGGGGTGGATGCTGGAGCTGCTTGATGGGACATTTTGGGGAGAGGCTCAACAGATGTGGTGAGTTGCTGCACGTGAAGTTTAAAAGAGAAGGGCCGTCAGTTGAGTTTTGCAGCTATGGAGCCATATTTCAAGATGATGAGCACAGAGAGTAGAGCCAGTTTAGGAGAGGGGATTTTTATTATTATTATTTTTTTAAATTGGGGAATTGGGGGAGGAGAACAGTGTTGGGGAATTGGGGAGGGGGACCAGCCAAGTTGTTGTTCTTCAATCTTAGTTGTGGAGGGCGCCAGTCGCCATCTGGCTTCCCGTCAGCAGCTCGTGGCCTCTAAGTTCAAGGTGCCATGTTACAATCTGAGTTGCGAGTGGGCGTAGCCACCATCCCACGTGGGAGTCGAACTAGCAGCATTGTTAAGAGCACGTGCTCTATCCACTGAGCCATCTGGGAGGCAGCTCAGCTAAAGGTGCCGAGTTCAGTCTTAGTTGCTGGCAGGTGTAGCCAATGATCAAACAGGCAGTCTTGTTGTTAGGAGCACGTGCTCTCACCAGCTGAGCCATCCTGGCACCTGTCGGTAGCTCAGTGGCAGCTCAGCTCGGGCACAGTGTCACTGGCCCATGTGAGAATCGAACCGGTGACCCTGTTGCTCAGAGCTCGCACTCTTAAGATAACTTTTAACCAACTGGGCCACTCAGCTGGCCCCGGGATTTTGATTTTGATGTGACGTGGGACATTTAGGCAATGCCCAATAATCAGATGGAAATAACCATGTAGAACACAGCAGAAAGTTGAGGGTGAGAGAAAAAGACTTAGGAGTCACCAGAGTAAAGATGGATCAATGAAATAACCATGTTTAAAACTGTTGTCACCAGAGTGTCTTCCCAGGATGATGGCAATGCTTATATACCTTTTTCCCTCTTGTCACCAGCTACAGAGATCCTGCAAAAGAGGAAACAGAGAGACAAATGAGCCAAAACAATCCACAGCAGAGGCTGGGGTGTTATTATTTACCTGTGCATGTTGGCAACGGAACTAATGATTCAGCTAGCATAACCCTCTGGCTGGTGAGGACACTGTTTGTACAGTACACATTTCACTGGAAATGGCCATGGATTAAGGCTTGCATCTGTGGAATAACTGTTTTGTGAAAATGCTGTTGCTTTGGCCAGAGTCTTTATTTTGGGGGATGCTAAGTGATTGGGAGCTCCACTGGTGAGAGCTACTTCCCTCCTGCTTTGGGGCTGTCTTGTCCTTAAGCACGAAAGCAGCTGCCGAGATTCAAGGTGCATGTGCTCATGGGCCATCTGAGCATTGTGTGTTGAAGCATTTCTACATGCATCAACTTCTGGAGATGAGCATGACATCAAATTTTAAACCACCTACAAAGCCAGTCCACAGTTGAAAGTGAAAATCCTCTTCTAGGTACCAGTGACAAACAACTGAATTCTCTCTCCATCTTGGAATTGAAGTGTACTCAGTGTGTTTTCAAAGGAAAATAAAGACTGTGCTGAAGTCTGTTAAGAGCCTGAGGTCAGCAAACTTGGTTCCTATAATTCATGCGATGCCAGGTAACCTTAAAGCAGACCTGACAAAAGCATCCTGAGATCCTGACAACATACAGTGCCCCGATGCCAGCCACGCAAAGATGTCTCATTGCTGCTGCTCCATTTGAGAAAGACCATAGATGAATGTATAAGATTATGGACCCATCAAGATCTCAAGCATTGTTGGGATTTCAGTTGGTACACTGAAGGATTCATTTGCTGCCATGTAGAGTACTCTCTAAAGTTTATGAGATGGTCTTCCAATAGTGCCACATGAGACCTTTTCGAAGGCATCCCAGTGACACTGCTGTCCTCAAGAAAACATCTCGATATAGTGTAGAAATTCAAGGGGCACTTGAGTACAAAGACCATTCACTGCATGCAGATTCCAAGGTCAGAGAACATGGGAAATGGTGCTGCAGATTAGGTTACAGGAGCTATCATCTCTTAAGGTTCTGGGTATAGCTGGCTTGGTCTTAGGGAAGTGCATCTGAGGAGCAAATTTCAGCGCTGTTTATTCTGAGGGACCAGGCAGGGCTTCCTTGAGGATGGCCTTTTTGAGACCACAAACCAGAGAGAATTTGTGTGAGTACCAACCCCTGGAAGCTATGGAGCTCTATTGAAAGGGTAAGGAGGAAACAGGAGACCTGGATCAATCTTTATATAACAGAGAGTGTCTGCTTTAGAAGGGACATCAGAGATCACCTTGTCCTAACCTTTTCATTAACCAGAGAGATGAAATGACTTGCCCGACAGCGTCTAGACAGTGGCAGGCCTGGGACTGGAAACACAGGTGGCTCCTTTGTAAGCCCCAGGCTGTTCTGCTCTTCTACTCTTGGCGATGGCAGGGGCTTAGAAAGGAACAAGTATAGGAGTAAAACTGGGAAATGCGTGTCAGGGTCTAACTCGGTCTCTACTAGAGAGACCTTGGTATAAAGGTGGGCTCTGATTGACTTTCTGAATGGGTACTTCGTAGAGTCACCAAATGGGGACAAGGAGCTTATTGGAGGGGTGCCATTTGCTAAAACTCCCTCAAATCACTTCTTGCCCTTGGCATTTTAACAAGGTGTTACAAATAGCACTGAATCGTGATGGTAAAACTGCTGCCAAGGGCCAGAGCGACTTCCCAGAGGGCGGTTGTTGGGGTGGGGATGGGTGATAGAATCTGCTGGAGTCTTCTGTTGGGTGTGCACTGCTCTCACTGGAAAAAGAAAACAACCAAATGCTTGTTCTGACTCAGTCAGTCATGACACAGCTTTTCAGTAATTAACCTTAGGAAATGCTCAGAGTCAGGAAAGAAAAACAAACGTTTTCTTCTTTCACACTGAGTTTATCTGGATTGGCTGGAGAGAGTATATAATGATAAAAATTGGAGTATTTTAATGTGCTGGGTCGTTTGAGGACCCTTCAGAATGCTTTCGAACTTCGTATCAGTGATTTTGTGTTTCCTGGGACTCCACATAATCTGCTTTTGCTCTCCAGGCAGGCTTTGTTTTTGCTGCCCTTTGTCACAGGGGCAGAATGCTTGTTTCTAAATGAGATCTTTTCCCCCCACCTTATCAGAACTGATTAGTGCTAGGCATGCCTAAAAACACCTGTGCCCAGTCCAAATGCGCTACTCACTAACCTACTTATGAAAGCCCATCAGTTATCTCCACACATGCAGCACAGACACGGACTCTTTTAAAAGCCTAGAGTTGTGTGCTCCACTTGCCACAGAGAGCTGTCCAGAGTTGTGCTGGGGGTGCTAACAATTGGGAGTCGGTCGTACCATTCCACAGTGGGTGAGAAGCTGGCTCTTGGGACATGAGGTCCTGGACGCCCATGAATTCATGTATTGGAATCCACAAGTAGCTCTCCCCATGTTCTAAAAGTCACGTTTTCATTCGGGTCTAATCTTCACATGCCCTTGATTGCTCCTATTTTTTAGCTTTAGGTTTTGAGGTGTTTTATGGCAATCTTTTTTTCCCCCCAGATTTATTTGTAATTTAAAGCAGCAGAGAAGGAAGGAAACTACCAATCACAGAGTATTTGCCACCTGCCAACTAGTCCATAGTTGGTAAACATAGGACATACTTCTTACCACTGTCTTTAACTTGTCTGTGGCAGACATTGCTAATCACCCACAACACCCTTTCACTGAGCCTGGGTAAGCCCTTACAATCCTTCTCGGCGTAGCACTCCAGGAAACCATGAATTGATTTGAATTGGACATGGGATGAAACCCTTTGTTGTGCCAGTGGTAAGCATTTAGTATTTGCAATTTCATTTTATCCTTGCAACAAAGATTCAAGTAGTCCATATAATTCCATACAGTTGTGCAAATTGGCAATTATTTAAATAAATTGCCCAACCATACTTACCTAGTCTAAATTCAAGTTTTTACATGTAAATTCCATGCTTTTTATACTACTGTATCCAGATTCTCGCCTAAAGACAGAGTTTATTGGTTCTGGATCAAACACATTATCAGATGCAGACATCTCCTGACTTTTGAGATTTTGTTCCAAAAATTCAGGTAAAATAGTAATGATAATCAATATCTGCCACAGTACTTGGTATCTGTTCTTCTTGGGACTTTGGGAGCTGGCAATTGCAGGAAAAAAACATCATGGTGTTTTGTTCCTTAGTTTGTCTATTCATTCATTCTACAAATATTTACTGAGTACTTAGCATTGTGAGTCTAGGCAGTAGAAAGACAGATAGTGGTGAACTAAATAAACATGACCTGGGCTTTCGTAGAACTTACGAGCTAGCGGGACAGATTGACATTAAACAAATAAATCCAAATAAATATACAGTTACAAACTGTGATAGAAAGAAAAGAACAGAGACTTCTGATAGATCATAACAAAGAGAAACTTAAATTTCATGGAATGATTAGTTAGTGCAAAGGCACTGAAGCTGATCACCGAAGCACCAGTAGGAATCAGCAAGGACAGAAATTAGGAACAAGCATTTAGGAAGAGGGAACATCAACCTGTGGGAAGACCCTGAGTTGGCAAAGAGTTTGGCTTGGTTATGAGGATTTTGTTTGTTTCCTCACTTTGCTAGTCCTCGGTAGGGGAGAAAGTAGCAAATCTACTCAGGGATATTTTCACAGGTGGTAGCAAACATCAGCAAAGGTGGCAATGTTTAGAAAATACCTGTGACTGTACAAAACATAGCACTCATAGCCTGTAGGGTCTATAAAATGACTGCTCAGTAATATGGTCAGGGAACCCCAAAGGAGAGAAGACCCCCTTCGACCAGACTGCATTCCCCCCTCTGCCCCTTTGCAAGTGACAGGGCACTCCCCTCCGAATTTGCAGGAGCTGATCCTGTACAGTGTTTCAACAAAAATAGAGAGAAGTAATTAAATAACCTTGGTTGTCCATAGCCTCAGCTTTCTGTTCATTCTATTAAGTGTACTGACCAAGCAAACCAACCCTCTCCAGCCCTCCAGCTTAAAGGCACAGGGGGTGGAATGATGCCCAGATTGACAGAGAGCAAAGCCAGTCAGCCAGCCAATGCCATTCTCAGGGGGTGGGTGCTAATAATAGACCTACTCTTGGGCAAATGTAAGTTGAAAATTTGCTAGACATTTGCAAAACGGTAGATGATGGCATGATTTTGTAGAAGACTCATGCCATTAAGCAGAATGAAACCACAGGGAGCAATGAAGAAAGTCAATTAAGTAAGAGATTAAATAACTACTAAATTATTTACTTCAGTAATTAAGTAAGAGGTGAAAATGATTGATAAAATCAGAGCTATAGATATGAAGGAAACCTTCAAAGCTAAGAAAATAGTTTAAGGAAGCAGTGCCATTTGTAGAATTTAAAAAGGCAGCAGAGGCAGTTTCAAAAAAAGTGAAATTGACCTAGAAAACTAAATCCTGATGCAATGGTTATGCCATCTAACCAAGTTTATGCCCAGGGACACATTTATTACCTGGTGCTACCAGGTAAGAAATGGAACTTGGGACAGTACTAGGTGTGTGGAGGTGGGAACGAGTGAGAGAGAACCCTCTCTAATGGTAGAGCTGTCCAGAGCCTCAGAGACTCTGGGCTCAGAAAGTGAAGGATTAGCCCATCTATGTGCATTAGCAAACATCACATAGTGACTATCATGTAAATCACCATGTAGGTAACGTAGATTTTATTAAATTGAAAATTGTACTTATATAATCCATATGCAATTGTAAGAAATAATACAGAGAGACTTTGTGTATACAGCTTCCTTGGTTGGTAACCCCTTGCAAAACTATGGTCCAGCATTACAACCAGATGTTGACATTGACTATCCACTGATCATGTTCAGATTTCTCCAGTTTCACCTGTGATAATGTGGATTTAAAGGCACTGGGGGCCAACACATGAAAACAAGGCTCCCTTAGTTGGTCTGGTTCCAGATCTAACTACCTCCACTAAGCTGATCATCAAACGATCCTGTCGATATATTGATCCATGATCGTGAAAGTGCTGAGGAAAGTGCTGGCGTGGAGAAAGCCCTTCACAGATGTCAGCTCAGTCCCAATCTGAAATTCCCCCTAGGGCAGGCATGATAAACGTGCTAGATAAACAGTGGTCAGCAAGGAGTGCCAAAGCTGTACACATGGTCCAAAACACTGTGAAATCAGTGTGTTCTGTGCAAAGCATAACATGAGATTGGAGACAGAGGGCGGCACAATGTTCTTTCCTCAGAGAAGTAACGAGCTGTTTATGGTGGCCCAAAGCAGGGTGTAAACACCGATCCAAGAATAACTACCCTCACCTTTAGGTGGCATTTGATTATTGTAACCCAAGGGCACACCAGGAACAGAGTGGTTAGCTGCTCAGCCATATTGTGTAAGTGGCTGCTTGAGAAACTCTTCCGGTATCAGGAAACAGCTCTCCATGACGTTCTGCTATGGACAGCCAAGAAGAGAGGCAGTAATTTAATGTTTGCAAATGGGCTTGATTCAGGGACCCAGTATGACTTGTTCTGAACATTGAAAGGAAATGAACGTTGAAAATACATTTCCGACACAGGAAATCACAAATATGCTGGGGAACTCATGGACTCTGGGTACTGGGTGTATGTGTGTGTGTGGCGGGGGGGATTGTTAGTAATCAAACCCTTGATTCATGTTCTCGTGAGTCGATTAATGAATTTTCAAGGTGTATCTCTGTTTAGTTTGCATTGCCATTCTTGAGTATGATGCATATTGAGTGTGTGCTCTTTTTCCATTTTGGACCTGTGGTTGGTCAAAAACCTAACCAAATTAATCATAAAACCCATTAAGGAATAGTGTATTTTCTCTCTCTAAAGCAGTGTTTCTCAACCCTTTTAATCCATGTTTCCTTTTAATAATCATAAAAACCTTATTTCCTCCTGCATCCACCTAAATCGGATATAAACCACTTCCGCCTCCCTGCCTCCTCATGCCAGTCAAGAAGATTCTGATTGTTGTTTGTATCATAAAAAGAGTAGATTTTTTTCATTTTTTTGAGAACAAAAATTATGTTATATTACTGCGTGTGCTACTCAGCCCAGTTCCAAAGATTATGATGTAAGCTCTTGGCTTTTGGGTTTTTTCGTAGACGGTGTGAATACATGTACTCACAGGCCACTCCAGTGAACACCCCAGCGAGATGCTTCCACTTTCCATGTTCACCAGTTGTGTTTGTCAAAGAAGGAAGCAACGCTTATATAACCCTGTACTTCCCCTAGGAGCAATGCTTTAGAATTTGCTAATTTGGTGCTTGTGGTGACTTTATAGAACATAATTACCATGAATAATAAGAATTGACTATAGATGTAAGTTATTTTCAAGGCATTCACAAATACTTATTACATTACTAGAAAAAAAGGAATTAAATAAAATAGGGCCATGTATGGACCAATGATGAGGGTATGTCATAAACTATGGCATGACTAATTCTGTACACCTGAAAATACATAAGTAAAGAAAAAGTTTAAAAAGTAAACAAACATACGATAATTTCATATAATCGTAAGTGCCACTAAGGAAATGAAACAAGATAGGGGGATAAACAGAGGCTGGCAGGTGGCAAGGGTAGGAGAAGGGGTTAGGGATAGGTTTGCTGAAAAGTGGGCATTTGGCCTGAGACTGGAATGATAGACGGGGCCCCTGTGTGGCGATCTGCAGGGATAATGTGCCATGTGTGGGAACAGTGAGTGCA
This sequence comes from Hipposideros armiger, assembly GCF_001890085.2. Taxonomy (NCBI): domain Eukaryota; kingdom Metazoa; phylum Chordata; class Mammalia; order Chiroptera; family Hipposideridae; genus Hipposideros; species Hipposideros armiger. The sequence goes on along the minus strand of NW_017731521.1, from coordinate 861,330 downwards.
AAGGCCCTGGGCAGAGAGTGAGGCTGGCATGTTGGAGGAGTGAAAGGCCGCTCTGGCTAGAGCCCAGCGATCAGTGGGAAGAGGGGTGGTGCATAAGACGAAGCTGGAGCGAGAGCAAGGTCATGGTAAGGCTCTTACTAATCAATACATGTCCAGGATATATTCCTGTATTTGTGACAAGTTATTTTCTGGTACCTGTGAAGGCATTTTATAGATCTGTGAGAAAGTGGTTCCTCTCTTGTTTCTTTGCTTTGTTGGTTTTCATAGCTATTTTTCCTTTCTGATTTTATTTGGGTGATTTAAGGCTAGAACCATGTCAAGACATGGTGGCCTAGCAGGGCTATGGGGAAAATGCATGTGACTGTCAAGTTCGGCAGAGTTGAAAGAGTGGAAGGAAAGTCCTCAGCGGGCCGATGCCCTTGGAGGAAGCGGAGTGTGCTGGGACATCATTTGGTCTACATCACTGATTCTTCAGATGGCTCTGCTGCCCTTATAACTTAATGCTCTGGGCAGCCCAGGTTCCAATTTATCAGCAAGGACGATAAATTGCTAATGACTGCTGGCCTCTCTCCTTATTCTTAAGTTATCTGCTAACACAAAGAGACAGATTCATTCAATTTGAAAAATGTTAATAAGATGCCAAAAATGTGTTCAGGGAGAATAAAGGGAAAGCTTTTTCAAATGGCTGTATCATTCCTTCCAAAATTGAATTCCACTGTCCCTGTTTGTGCAGGTGAATTAAAAGACTATCAAAACCTTAAATGTTTCTATTAACCTAATTAAACAGTGTCTGAAGAGAGAAGAGGTAGAGATGAAAGGCGTTTGTGTTCTCTCAAATGAACCTCCATGACAAGAGATAATGAATCGCTTCCCTCCACCCCCCAGAAAATCAGTTTCAATACTTTGATTGATAATACTGATTTTCTAGGGTTTTAGGAAGCGCCTTTATCTAGGTTTAGCTCATTTTTCATTTGACAAGGATGGATTTTAGTGTTTGCAATACCTAGATTCCTGGTGTTGCTGCTGTTTCTTCCCCTTGCGCCCCCCCATTTGTTAGCAATCTCACTACTTACTGAGCCCTTTCTATGAAGAGGTGGGGAAAACTGGGTGGTAGAGGTGAAATCAGTTCTTTTTTTGAAACCAGTGAGCATTTCATGTTGTTGCAAAAAGGATGCTTGACATCATTTCCCAAACTGAGGTATGGGGATTATTAACATTTCAGTAATTTTCTTTATGCCCAAATAGTAGTGACTATTCTTACAGACAAAGCGCCTCCAGACGTTGGATCCAATAAGAAGGATGTTGAAGATAGTATGTTGTTTTATGCCCTTTGTATGAGGACGTAGGAGGTAAATATATAGAATTTTATACAAGGAAAATGTTCTCCCTTTCTGAGGAACTTAAATTATTTCTGCCAAATTTATTTACATATTTATTTAATGTGTTTTTTTTGTGATAGGAAATGAGTCATTTGTAAGCCATGTCATTCTATTTTTGCCTTCCCTTCCTGTATCACATGTAATGTTCAACAGAGTTGTGTAGCAATCGCTTATTATTATTATTTTATTATTATTAATGTATCAATTTATCTCCTTTTTTATACAATGTTTTTTGTAGGTATGATTCTTATTATAAGCTCCTTGGCATAGTTTTTGGAAGTAGATGAGATACAAGTAAAATAAGTAAAGACGTACACAGTGTTCTATTCCCTGTCCTCCAGAGAGAATTTTCTACTGGATTTGTATTTGTTTGTAGTATATTTCACTTTGGTAGCAATTTGTTATATTTGCTTTCTCTGAGTTCTCTGATTTGTAGCATGATTCCTTCTTAATGGTGGGAGAAACATTTGTGACTATATTTCCAAGTAGGTTACAATATAGGCATCAGTCATAAAGACTTCAAAAATGCCTTTCTTTCTTTCGATTTAGCACTGTAAATTACGAACCTTTCAGTGGTCATGACAGGTGTCAGGTAAGGTTTTGGCTGCTGAGTCAGGCACCTGGGCCATAGTGAAGTTGACTTCTCCTGACAGCCACGGAAATAGCCCCCGGGTTAAACATTACAATATCTGTGTATTATACATGACACAGTCACTTTTCTGTACGTTGATTTTTTTAACGGAGATGTTTTGTGGTGTCAGATGATTAATGTACTTCTGATTGCCCAAGTGTTCAACCAGTCAAGTAGAAACCCCTCTCTGTCAAACTACAGGAAGTGAATTAAGAATGGAGCTGAATGTACAGTGGCAGCTGCCTAACTGATGACTCATTGGCTAAATTGTTGGTAATTGGTAAGATAAGCTTACAACTCATGACAACCCAGCCAGTGGTTGTTCAGCTGCCTCAAGGGTTTGGGTGAGCGGAACAGAGAATTGCGATTCCTTTCTCGCTAAGATATCAGATTTCTTGCTGGATGGCTCTCCCACTTTTCCTTGTTCTGATAAAATATGTTCTAGCCTACGCATGGTGAGACAAAAGGAAGCTCTGGGGCCGGCCGAGTGGCGCATTGGTTAAGAGCTGGCTTGGGACGTCAGCTCTGAGCAGCAGGGCCCCAGTTCGGATCCCAAAAATGACAGCAACTTGTCTGTTCCCCTTCCCCCAATTCCCCAATAAAAATCTTTAAAAAAAAAAAAAAAAAGGAAGCTCTGGCACATCTTGCTAGCTGGAGATTAAGTTATAGGTCTTCATGGTCCCTTTCTTTGAGTTTTTGCACTTGATTCCTACAAACCCAAAGCATCTGTCCCTGACGTACTGTCACCCACATCTGCCTTGAGGTTTGAGTTTCTGTCTGTTTCTGTGTATGTGCATATGTGTGTGCGTGTGCGTGTGCGTGTGTGTGTGCGTGTGCGTGTGTGTGTGCGTGTGCGTGTGTGTGTGCATATACCTCCCCTTCAGCCTTCCTCTCCCATGCCTTCTTCATGCCTTCCTGTGTACCTCTTTCTGGATTTTCCCCTCTAGACTTTTCTATCCCTCTATTTCTTTTCTTAGTAGAGCAATTTATCCCTCCCTAAAATGTATTCCTGTATGTGCTCAGTAAAAAAAAAAAAAAAGAAAAAAAAAGGGAGTGCACTGGGGTGACCAGTTAGCTCAGTTGGTTAGAGCATGGTGTTAATAACACCAAGGTTGCCGGTTCGATCACCCACGTGGGCCTCTGTGAGCTGCACCCTCCTTAAAAAAAAAAAATCTCTATAATATCCACCTCCCTTGGAAGGTAAGGAGAGATGAATGTTAATAACTGGTAATTTAATTTAATTCTTCCTCCTGCATATTCTTCCTTTATTTTTGTATTTTTTTTAACGTTCTGAAAGGTCTTTAGTGTCCCTCCCATTTGTAAGATACATCTTTTAAAGACCATCTTTCTCTACTCAGCAAGAGTTATCTGTTACCCACAAAAAGCCCAGAGAAAAATGTAAAATCCTGTGTTCATTCTTTCCCTCCTTCTCTCTGTCCCCCCCCCTGCATTTTCTCCCCGCCTCCCTCTCTTTCAGTGTGCGCGCCTGTTTCTCACACTCTCTCTGCCTCTTCTTTGCTTCCTCTCTATTTCATCTTTCTCTCTTACTAAATGATGGAAATTACAAGCTTTCCTTTCTTGACAGTTACGATTAAAGAACTGTGCACCTGCTCAGGTAGAATACATGGGGGAAGTGCTGAAGCAAGTGTTTATGCTAACTGACATGATCTCCTTTCTTGCCTTCAAAATCAAGCCTGCAACTCGGAAAAGCCACCCCTCAAATAAGCCCACTGAAACCTTTTGCATTCAAGCTCTCTGTCAAAAAAAGGCCCTTGAGTCTCAACTCTATGAGAGGTTCCCAGGTGCCATTTCCTCAGAGATGAATGGATGCTTAGCTCACAGGAAAAGGGAGAAATTGTCTCTTTTCTCTGTAAGAAGGAAATAAGAAGGAAAGCAGAGGGCAAAGACAAGAGGGTTTGATAATAAATGGCTTAGAAATCCCTTCTTTCCTCCCAAGAGCTTATAAACTCCAGGGTTTCTAGGTTAGATTTAAATACACTTTAAAAACAGAGTGTCAAATGTCCTTTATGTTTGCATTCTTATTTTCAAAGCCCTTTCCAGAACCACTCAGGCTTCTCATCTATTTCTTCTCTCTCTGATGGGAAGAAGCAGTTCTGTTACAAGAACTCATTAATTAGTAGGTAAGTTCTCATTGAGTAAACATAGTTCTTTTTGTTTTTTTGTTTTAAGAACAACTTACTTGAAAATAGGACAAAGATCTCGTCTCCCTTCCTCTGTTCTCCTCCCCAACCCCTTTCTTTTTACTCCCTCTCCCTCATCCTCACGGGTGAGTCCCCCCAAAAATTCATCATTGCAGCTGGTGAATATGTCTCTCAAGTCTATTGATTCTCCTATTTCCCTTTTCTTTCTCTGTGTTATTAATTATTATTATTATTATTATTATTATTATTATTATTATTACTGTAGAAGAAATTGGTTGGCTTGTCCTCAGAGTTCTAGCAGTTTGGATTTTGCCGATTGCCTCTGTGGAGGGGGGTTTAATATGCTCCTTATTCTTTGCGTTTTCTGTGACCTGCGAGTGAGGCCTACAGGCAGATCAGATTTAGCGCTGAATTTGGGGGACAAGACTACGTCACAGGAGGTGGTGTGTGCTTCCAATAGGTGGTATATTAGAATATCCAGTTGTCTCTCTCTGTTTCGAGGCTAGAAGTCAGTGAGGATCACTGCGTAGATTTAGTAATTTTCTAGTAGTTGCAAATGATGATATTTAATTCAATCATCTCTCTTTCATTTATTAGTTGGAGGACTTCTGTAAAAGACTTCTCCTTATCAAGCATTTGTTAAGGCAATTCATCCTATATATAGGATAGGCAGGGTAAATGCTTGTTTCTTTCTCCTTGCTTACGAGTTTTTAAAGTAAGGAGTTAGTTTCCTAGCAGCTCAGAAGGTGATTGTCTTAGGTAGGTTTCTGGAACAACCAGACCCCAAAACAGGGATTTGAAGGTGCAGCAAGGGGACTGGAGAAGTAAGACAGAGAAGGGAAGATAGCTCACACACAGTGCATTATTGAGTGAGCTAGCACAATGGGTGACTGGTGTTAAACCTGCTTGGGAAACTGTGCGCGCGCGCGCGCGCGCGCGCGCGCGCGTGCGTGTGTGTGTGTGTGTGTGTGTGTGTGTGGTGGTGGTGCGGGTTGGCTAGAGTAGAATTCTCCTGTGTTGTCCCTCTTAAGGGAGCGAGGTGGATGGATATGTTACAGTGCAGCTCTTCTGTCCTGATATGCGCTCTGGAAGCCAGACAAAGCTCTCCTGTGAAGAAATGTACTGACAGCTGGCAGTTGAGCCACTATGGCCTGACTTAGGAAGGGTGAGTGGACGTGGATGGGGCTCTGACGGTCTACCCCTCTCCACCTCAATGCCCCACATTAAGTTTATTCTGTCCTATTACTGCTTCAAGGTGGTAGTTAGCGTCAACTAAAAACAAAACACTCAGCACGAGAGTAGGACAATCCACATTCCTGTTGTTGTAGGAATAAGCTGATGTCGTCGATGGTGGAGCAGAAACATGAAAAGAACGGAGGCCCTTCAAGGCACTGCTGAACCCACCCACGGTGAAGTGTGCCTAACTTCTGAACTACCAGGGAGCTGAGGCAATACATTATTTTACCGGTTAGCTATTTTTGAGTTGAGCTTTCTGTAAATTGCACTCAAAAGCATGCTTTCTATATATAGTTTTATTATTAACACCATTTAACAGATGAGAAAATGGAGTCAGAGAGGTTAAAGGAATTTGTCCAAGGTTGATAAGGACAGTAAGTGACGAAGCTGGCGCTTGAGCCTGAGTATATCTAATTCTAGAAACTTAATTACATGATGACCTATGTTCTTTAGAGCAAGATGTGAACCTCTAAGAGGAAGATAAAGCCACTCCAAAGAAGTTTCCTCAGTTTCCCCTTAAATTTATACAAGGGCTTCAAGGACCCATGCATGTGAATAAAGCCATGGGAGATTGGAGCCAGGTTGCAGTCATGTGAAGGCAGCCATGAGTCACCAGCTAGGAATCCTGAAATCACCTTTATTGATGGGCCTGGAGTGGGTACAGCATCCTGCCCTCCCCCCGCCCCCCGAATCCCGCCTCACCGGGGCTCCTGGGTAAGATGTGTGTAGAGAATGCAGCTTGGACCAAGGCTAAATTGCGGTTCCCTGTACTTACCTCCTCAGAAGCCTGGACTGAGGGACTTGCTAGTAGGGAGAGCTGACTTGGGAGAGTCGACCCTTGTCCAGTTCATAGTCTCATAAACCCACTCCCCAGGCCAAACAGGTTCCAGACAGTGGGAGGGAAAGAGCTGACTGCTCTTTTTGAGGCAAAGTAACACCAGCTCTTCTTGTGTGGGGCAGAGCCCATCATCAGCCACTCCTTTCTCAGGTGGACGAGTGGGGGAGGAGCTAAAGCTCTGTACCCAGCGCTTCTCAAAGACAAGGGCAGTGTTGGGGAGCTGCATGGGCCTGTGGACAGAAGGAGATGGTATCTCTCAGGTCAGCAGGCTTTTTTCTATAAAGGCCAAATAGTAATATGTTAGTCTTCGAGGGTCGCACATGGGCGATGTCTTCTATTCTTGTGTTTGTTTGCTTCCCAACTTCTTAAAAACGTAAACACTGCTATTGATTGGTGGCCAGTCCATAAACAGGACGCAGGCTAATTTGGTTGGGGTTGGGGAGAGCCTGACTCCTTAATCCACTAATTGCCAAACCAGGGCCAAGGCTTAATGCCCTGTGACATGGGTCAGGATGGGACTTTACTTAAAGCTGCTCCAGGGCCATACTGTACCCTAAGGCCAAAAACTCATTCCTTTTCTGTATCCTCAATCCACTTATGTCCAGCCATGAAGTTCAGTACAGCTCGCCAGAGATGATTAAATGAACTTAAAGGCCAGCCAGCTGAAACATAGCTGGTATCACATAGTGCCTGCACTACGCAAGCGTCTTCTAATTTGAATATGCACTCTCTCTCAGTCTTAAAGTCCAAAAGGATTACAAAACTAAAAACCTTTGGCTTGTTAATTGAAGTTCAAAGATGAATGCCTCAAATTCTAGCTTTCTCGTTTTGCTCTCTCTGTAGTAAGAGGGGCCTCGTTCTGCAAAGCCCGGCTTCCCTCTGGAGCCCTGACACTCTGAGCACACAGCAGAATGCCCTGTCCCCTCCAATGGTGACCTGATCCTATGCAGCCAGCAGGACTCACGAGATTCTCAGGGCACCAGCCCCAAGCTCATCCTGTCGAGGGAACCCATACACATGAGCTGAAGCTTTTCTTTCTGCCAACAAGGACAACTCTCCTTTCAAGCTGGCTCAGTTTCTGCCTCACCCCATGGGGTTCTCCATTGTTAAAATAAATCCTGCCACCTTCCCTCCCCAAGTCAGTTAATTCCACCAGGGGGTGTCCTCCAATAGGCCTAGCCTCTCATCTAGGCCAGGAACCTGTCATTATCCCGCCAGGCTGCCCCTTAGTCTCGCATCGTTCCTTCCCTACATCTAACCCCCTACACATCCCAGGCACATTTTCTTACTGTGCAGGCTGCGCCTGACCCCAGATCCTGATACTCGCTAATTCCTAAAGTGTTTCATCCTGGCTTCCCTGTGCCTCCCTTTTAAATCAGTGCAAATGTTCTGTATATTTCCTGTAAGTGTCCCAATCATCCAAGGGTAATTTCCTTTGTTCTTATTAATTTGTTACCCTGCAGAGGGTGGCTCCTGAGCCCTGGCGCCCACAGGCCATCTTTCCCTCATTCTCCGTGTCTCCCATCTTCCTCTGTTTGAGCCCCTGGGTCCCATCACCCCCTCTGTAATAACTGAAGGTAATAACTAAAATGTCCCACTCATTTCTGATTTCAGCTTTTTGAGCAGTTAGGTCTGAGTGTAGCTTTTTTCCCCCTTTCAAGTCTGTTTTGAGAGTGTCAGCCTTTGTGCTCTCTTGCCTTCCCCCTCAGGCGAGCCTTTTGCCCCCAGAGCTTAATCAGTGTGTCTTTTTATTTTTTGTTTTCCTTTCCCCTTCCTATTCCCACAGCCAGTGTTCTGACTAAATCTTGTTTCTTAAGCTGTTCTGATTCTCCCTTGAGTCACTGTGTAAACCTAATTTGTGGAGACAGCATGTTCCTGCTAAAGTCTTTTTAATTCCCTCCTAAGTCTGGATTTGAAATGAATTCCATGGACTTTTTTTTTTTTTCTGATTTTTAGTCTAAGAAGATGACTTATTTCCTCTGTGATAAACCACTCTGCCCCTCTCATGCCAGCCACTCAGTTCCTCTGTATTTGCTCATTGATAAAATCTGTCACTTCTTGTAGATTTCATGGAGTAGACTTTCCGGACCCAAAATGGGGAAACCTAATTTGGGGCAGCTGGTGGAGTGCCAGCACTAAGGGTTTGAAGATCAGCTTCGCACTGTGATGTCCTGTGGCTCTGGGGGAAACTTAAGTGCTGTTTGCGTTTCGAGTAGTTCTGGTTGAGACGCATTTACAGAAAAGAAAACGTGCCCTAGCTGCAAAAATCATCCCATATACCTAGAGCTAAAAAGCTTGTATATTAAATCTTTGCCTGTTTGGAGGTGAGCCTTCCTTGGAATGAAGCAACTTCCTCCCAGGGATATACCTGCTTGGCTGAGCTGGCAGTGTCCAGAGCCACGTTTAGTTGCTGCCTACACAGGGACCAATGGGCCATGTACCCTCCAGCTGGCTGGCCCCAGCATGGCACTTGGCACCTCAAATGCTGGCCCTTGTATTTGCCCTTGTATGTGCTGAGGCACCAACCACAGGGCTCCCCTCTCTGAGTTCTGAGTTCTGACCAATTGAGATCAGGCACATGGACCCAAATTAGGGACAAACTGCAGCATCAACGTTAGACCTAGTGTGGCAGGCCCCTTCAAGTTCATCATTTGTGTGCCGTTTCCTGCTTGATATGGTACAGTGCCAAACCTTTGCAGCTAGCTGGTGAGAAAGAGGAAAGCAACCCCTGATATCTAGAAGGCAGCCTGGTACTACCCACTAGGCCCTGGTGTTCCCCTGCTGAGCGGCAACAGTGTCACAGAACACCAACATCAGACAAGGCCACTCTGCAGTCGCGATGGACCAAGACAAAAATAAGGCCACTCTACAACCATGAACAGTGTCCAGACCACAAAATATCACCCGTCCCCTCTTCTAGCTAATGTGAGCGACTGCTGTTCTTTTACTAAGTACGGCTTTAGCTGTGGCCTGCTCCTTTTGGCCAAGATGTATTAAGATACCTAAAGTTAGAAGTAAGTCCACTTCTGCTTCCTGCAGCAGCCAATCCAGAGCAAAGCCCTGTTTCTTTAAACCCTCCCCCCAGTCACCTAACACAAGCTAAAATCTTACATTAAGTTCTTTATAGCACCTCTTACTGAGATGCACCACCGTTCCCCATGGTGTGCTTAAAAAAAAAAAACCAAAACATATTGCAACAAGCAGTAAACTCAAATGTTCAACTACAAATGTATTCCTAGTGGCCTTTGGCTGGAGGACATCAACACCAGGAACAGTTTACAGTTTACAGCAGGGGCAGAGACACTTTATTCTTTAGCTTTTAAGTTAAAAAACAGAAGTCCCTTTCTCTGATATGGGACAATATGGATTTACTCACCAGCATGGACAGACAGAGCAGGAGATTGGTAATAGATGTGCTCTGAGGACCAGAGGAAAAGACCTGGAGACGAGGTGAGGGAGGAAAAGTTTAGACAGAAGAAAAGAATCAGGTGCTGTGCTCTGACCCATCACCCCCAATCCTCCAGGGGATAGAAGACGGGCGAGGGCCTGGGCTCACAGCACACCCAGCCTCGACATTACAGGACCTGAGACTGACCCTGGTGCCCTGCTTCCTGTGGGACCCTTCAAGCCTGGCAGCTCCACCTGTGCCATCGCACATAGATGACGGCACAGAGAAGAGGACATGGAGAGCATAGAGACATGTGAAGAGCCCCGGGCCCCAGCATGCCATAAAGGCAGATCCAATAATTCCTCCATCTCCTACTGGGGCATGGAGATTAGCCAAGAGAGAACCAGCATGTTGGGTTTGGTGGCCCCAGTGAGGAATGGGACACGTGGTCTGGAAGGGCCAAGGGCAACCTGGTGGCCACCTGGAAGATAACCACAGCCGGTCACTGACGTGACAGCAGCATCTCACCAATAATGCCAAGAACAACCCAGCAGCTAAGGCTGTCTACATGGCACTGACCAAAGTGGGGAGAGTGGGCACGCCCCTTCACCGGTGGACATTTGGTGGCGGCTGCAGAAGCTGGTAATTACCTTTAACACAGTACACTTATATTATTTCTTAATTTATCACTTTTACACCTATCTAATGAATTCCTATGGTAAAAGAAGAAGTTAGACCGTTTCTATCTCCCATGCTCCTACTGTCCCTCTTTTCATTCTATGAATATAATCATAATTTTTGACTATATTAATTGAATGTTCTTATGAGAATGTATTGTTAACCGATAAACCAAGGTATATGCTATGATTACATTTTCTTCCTTGTACAACTCTCCCCCCCGCCACCGACCTTTACTAAGCTTTGTGTCATGTTATTGAAGAATTTTAAAACCTTTAAAGCTTCATATACCCGGTTAAACACATCACGTATTCCAGTCACTTGAAGTCACATCTCTCCTGGAGGCTTCCATCTGGACTAGTTGTTCTCAGCCTGCTGTACAAGGACGGTCCATTGCCCACCACCCCCACTCCCCACCCACCTACCCCCACTATGCCAGCTCATCTGTGTCTCAAACATCATGTCGCCTTTAGTTTTGGTTTGTACCCTCATCTTGGTGGAGCGTATCTTCCATGACACTACTAGCTGTCTAACCGATATTGTTTTAGCCTGTTCTTGCCATCTGTTGGAATCCTTATATTATCAGGTTCAGCAAATAACAAAGCTATGCTTCCTAGCCTCCCTTCTGAATAGATAAGGCCAATGATATGTAAATGCTTGGGATTTCTGAGAGAGCTCTTTTGCCCTCTCCACCTCCTTCTTTCTTTCCCTCTTTTCTGCCTGAAATAAGGATGTGAATGGCTGGGACTCTTAGAGCTATATAGTGACATGAAGATGAATGAATTAACAATAGCAATCAGAAAGAATGAACTATGTCTTTGATGATTTCTTGGAGCCATGTGCTGGCTTGACTCCCTACCTCTAGACTTAATTTTACTACAGAGACAAAGAAACAAACTTTTATGTGTATAAAGCTGACTGCAGTTGGCTTTGTAATTATACAATTCCTAACTGATAAAATTGCTTCCTGAGAAAGGGTGTACTGAAATGGCTTTTTAAAAACATTGTATGTCTAAAATGATTTTACTTCCCCCTTACAAATTGATTGGTAGTTTGAATAGGTATAGAATTGTAGAAATCACTCTCAGTAGGACTTTTGAAGGTGTTCCGTCATTGCCATCAAACATTCATTATCTCTGTTGGGAAGCCCACTGCCATCCTCATTGTTGAGTCTTCTCAAGAGGATCTTTCTGTCAGAGCTGGTGTTCTGAAACTTCACGGTGATGTGTATTAAAGGGATCCCTTTTCATTAACTGGGCACGCAATGGGCCCTGTTCCATGGGAAAGTCATGTTCTTTAGTTCTTTCTTTATAGTATTTGTTTAATAATAAATTTATTTTCTCTTTCTAGACCTATTAATCAGATTTGGTCGTGGGAATAATTCTCTAATTTTCTAATCTTGTCTTTCTGATTTTCCTTTGTCTTTTGGTTCTACTTTCTTAGACATTTCCTCAACTTCATCTTCCAATTCTTCTTTTGAATTATTATTGTTATTATTTTGCCAGAGCTCATTCTTGTTCTTGGATTTTCTCCTCTCTTCTCTACCCTCCTTTTCCCCTCTTCTTCCTTTCCTCTCTTCCTTTCCCCCCTCCTTCTCTTCCCTCCATACGCTGATCTTGTTTTAGGGATACAATGTCTTCTTCTAATGCTGAGGATATTATAGTTTATGTTGGTTATTTATTTATTAAATTTATTGGGGGTGACAATGGTTTGTAAAATTTCATAGGTTTCAAGTGTGCATTTCTATAATACATCATCTATATAGCACATTGTGTGCTATATAGATGTGTGCTATATACCACACAGAGTCAGTTCTCCCTCCATCACCATATATTTGACCCCCTCTACCCTCTTCTACCTCACCCTCTACCCCCTTTCCCTCTGGTAACCACTAAACTGTTGTCTGTGTCTATGAGTTTTTGTTTCTTTGTTTGTCTTGTTCCTTTGTTGCTTTCAGTTTTATATCCCACATATCAGTGAAATCATACGGCTCTCAACTTTTTCTGTCTGACTTATCACTTAGCATAATAATCTCAAGATCTTTATTTTTAGTGTTTTGCAATTGCCTACAGTATCTCTGTTTCCTTTGAGTTTCTTTCTTCTCTTTGTATGTTTGATTCTTAATCTTTCATGTGAGGCTCTTCTCAAATACCTGAGGATGTTTTTGATGTATTCATAATTAGGAGCAATGTACTAAAAAGTTGACTGAAAGCTGTGTGACAGAAGTCATGTAGAATGGTTGGCCATCTCTTTGGGAAACCCAAATGCTCAGCACTTATGATATTTCTTGTATGGGTCATATAGAGTATCAGAATAGGCCATCCCAAAATATGTCACTTTGACATAAGGATTATTTTGAACTGAAGGTCACTGGGGGAAAAAGTGGATGTAAGAAAAGTTCTCTGCCCTTCCCCTATTTGTCTAGCAGCAGGACATGAATTTGTGAAGGTGTCGCCCTTACCCATATCAGGAAGGGCAGAACTCTTAATCACCAGCAGAGAGCTCTAGACTCTTATCAAACTAGAGACAGGCGCCAAGAGGCCTCTATATAACAAATTACTAAATAACTCTTATCTTCCATGAGTTTCCCCATATATTGACCTTCCCACAGCTTGCCATTTCTAAAAGCCTAAATCTCTTTTCCTTTGTCTTGTCACTTCTCCACAAATTTATTGCTCTTTTTAAAGATGTTGTAAAACTCAATTTCTGATTACCCCTTTGAGTGACTCATCATGAGTTGTCCCATGTGTATGCAAGATGCACTTGTTAATACATTCTGTTTTTCTCTTGTTAATCTGTTGTTAGTTTATTTTGCAGGCCCAGCCACTGAATCTGAGGGATATACACCCTTTCCATTCCCTGAGAGAGATCTACTCTCTCAGATTCAGTGGCTGGGCCTGAGTCACCTGATTTCTCCAGAGAAGAATCTACCAATATCCTCTTACTTGGCTGCCCTCTGATTAGCTGGGTATTTTTGAAGCTGAGTACAGGGTTGCTGGTCTTCTGGTTCAGCCTGTATACTTCCATTTATCCACTTAGCCTCAGTTTTCAGTAGATGCCTCTGCCCTGCCTGGTGTACTGGGGCCTGGAGACACTCTGATTCAGTTTTTTCCTCCCCAGAATAAAGCTCCAGTGTTCTGCAGTGGAAGGGGGAAAGTAGGTACTCTGGCAGACGGACTGGGGTTTAGCCTCGGCCATGACTTACAATGCTTCTCCCTGCCCCACCCCCTGCTGCCTTTTTCAGCCTCCTGCCTTGCCCCACCCTCTGGGGCTCTTCGTGTCTCCCTCCAGTTTATGACTCTTTCTGAGAGACTGCAGTGAGAAATGGCTTGATTCTCACTTTCATCCTTCTCAGGTGGCACTGACTTTCTTATCTCCTCTAATTCCTCCATCCATATTTCAGCTTCTCAATTTTGTGGCCACATCTTCTCTGTTCTTCCCCCATTTTCTTTGTCTCTTCTTCCATGGACTCATTTTAGTGTGGTTTCAGAATAGAATAAATTTGTATTTTTAACTCTTAAGTTTAACAGAAGATCTCTAATCTTGTAAACAAACTGTGGTCAAAATTTATGTGGTTCTACTCAAGGCTGCTCAGTTCCTGGCAGAACTGGAGTAGAACTAAAAGTTTAGAGTTAACTTCTGAGGTGAGATTTACTGGTAAGAGGGTTCAGCCAATCATCTTTCATTATTGAAAGTGAGAAACTGATTTCTCCTCCTTTAAAAATTTTTATTTTTGAGACTAAATTTGCGTTACTAAGTTTCCTAGTTCCATCTAAACTCCTTTACCCCACAGCTTCACAGGAGGGGCTCACTGGGACAGGTATAGACTCCTGGTAGCACCAGCAGAAAACTCTCATCTACTGATTCCTAACATTTAAGTGTGTTTGGACCTAGCTGTCAGCCCTGCACCCCCTGTAGAATAGTACAGCCCCAGACATCATGGGACACAGTTGTAGCAAAAGTCTTTGGGAGGGAGGGCAGAGGAGAGGAATGGGGCCAGCATGCTCCAGGAAATTAAAGAACGTTTGAACAGTGGAGCGACAAGGTGGTAATCGCCCCCAGGCTGGCTACTGGAGATTTGGCTTACTGGGATGACAGCAGGGGAGGAGCAGCAGTCTGGTTTCCGAACCAAGATTAACAGGAGGGAATAAAAAAGATCTAATAGGAAGCTGCATTCACTTTTTGAAGAGGCAGATAACAGCTGAGAAGCAGGTTGACTCTTCCTATAGACAGGCTCCTAATGGAAAGGAAATAGAAGATTAATCCACCGTGGATTCTCCACGCTTGGGCTGACTTAATATCCAAAGGCCTCCTCTGAGCCTGCCTTCTTTTCCCTCCCATTCAGGGTCATTTTTGAACTGGAAGGGGAGCATTTCTGTTGAAAGAAGCTTGTGGGACTGAAAAGGGGTGATAATCTGGCAGTGCCATAGAGATGGCCACGTGTTACTGCCAGCTGAAAGCAACAGAGGCTCAGCGCTGTGGAAGGCTTTTAGGACCTTGAGGCAGACGTCCCCGTGGGCTGTAATAGGACAGCCGACTGTTGTAGCTGAGCCAGGGTCAGGGTATCTGAAGCAGGTTCAGAAGGGATTTGTCAAAGCTGCTTTGCAGGGGCTACGAATAGAAGTGCAGGGGTTTTTAAACATGGAAGGAAGCCATGGAGACAAAAGCATTTAGAACAGAAAAGGACCTTACTTGCAAAGAGAGTTTACAAGGGAGTCCAGGCTTTTAAAGACCGCTCTCCACATAATATATATAGCAATTATTTAAAGAAAATATATAAAAGTTACCAAGACTAGTAGACTATGTTCGCGGTGGGAAAATAGCAGTTTGATCACTTGATTACCATATACTCAAAGGTGATCCTATATGTGGAGACATCAGGACTTCAGATGTCAGGAATAAAGGTTTTACATGTTGTTATTTTTTTAAGGAGTCATCATCTAATGGCTCAAGGTGTCATTTGTTTTGAGAATCAGAACTAGACAGGGCCGTCCCGATTTTGCTTCTTGTTTTGTTGTTACGGCGTTCTCAGGTGCAAAGGGCTTGCTGGCTTCGGGCATGTTTGCAGTTGATCATAAAGGAGGCAGTGCACGGTGTCAGCTCTGCTTTCACAGAACCTCCTCATTCTTACTTCTCCCTAGAGGTGCAGACTTGATCACAACGTTTGCTTAGCGCTTTTATGATTCACATCATTAATTTGGTGTTTGCTTTTGTTTGGCTGGCCTTACAGACATAGGTATAACGGGGGATGTTGGTTCATGCACAAATGCCTCTTTATGACGTGGCTAATAAAACCAAAGCCACAGGAGACTAGGCTTGAGAGCTGGTGTCTGTCTGAAAGTTTTATAAAGACTCCAGGGCTGAATTTTTATCCTTTTTATGTGCTAGAAGTATTTTTACAGCCCTTATGAGTTTGTCTGTTGAGACCAGGAACCAAGAACTGTCCAGTTCTGCTTTCTCAGGATTTGCCAGCAGGACCTGTAACTGTGGGGGCTTCCTGTGGTTTCTCACTGGTACTGCCACCCCAGGACATGGCATTCTTTACCATCAATAAAGCTAGGATTTCACAAGACACTAAACAGGTACTAAGCCAAAAAAAATATTTTTTTTGCCTAAAATTTATAGGCATCATTGTCACATATGATATATATATAATTCCTGTTCCTTAATCATAGGTTTATCATCCCCAGTGAAATGAGATTTGTTTTTCTGTATGACATTTCTAATGTGGTCAAAGTTATAAATTTGATTTTTCCAATTATATTCTGGTAGAATGGAGGACATCTTCTTGCTAAATCTATGTAAATAATATGATCTTGGAAAGTAAAATGATTTATTAAAGCACTTTGCCTAATAGTTTATCACGGTTATCCCTATTTTGAGTTATTTTGTAGAAAAGGCCTTTTGATTTATGTCACTTTTTCCAGCATCATAAATCTTAGATGTCTCTGATTATTTATTATCTTATAATCTTATTAAGACCTTTCATAGAATTTTTTTTTCCCTGAATTTTGAGAGTTCGGTTGAAAAAATGATACCATTTAGGAGTATTTCATTCTAGTTTAATATAATGCACAGCCTATTAAATTGAAGTTTAGAGACAGAGCAAGAAGAAATAAAAAGGATTTTCTCACATGCCCATTAAAAATACACCACAATCACACCTGAGTCAGTTTAATTTGTCCCTAGGCCATTAATTCTTGTTTTGCTGAAGTTAGGTTAGTTAGCAGCCTACTTTCATAAATTTACCTGCTTCTGGACCGAGAATCCTGGAATTACTGACTTAGGCCCTTGGTACAGACTGACAGATGTCCGCTGGTGATGACAGTGTCAGCCTACACTGGCAAGCCTACACTCATTAGTCTATTACTTTCATGTTACTAGTTTAGTGAACATGGGACTTACTGAGGCCCTTTTGTTAGTCCTTTCAGAAGACTTACGTTTCTGATCTGTGGTTTGTAGCAGGAACCTTTAGACAACAGAGGGAAGAGCAAAAGCACTTGTCAGTGGGAAGAAGAAATGGCTCAAGTTAATTTATTATAACAAATAGAAATATCAGAAAGAGGAATGGTAGACTCTTCTCTTGATGTATAATACATTATGGCATTTACAAGGAGTTAATCAATAATTAACCTTAGAGGAAAAACTTATTGTGGACGAGGCGGGCACTGACAAATTTTTAGAGCCTTTGAAGTCATACCATAATGTGAGTGTTACCATTGTTCCTAATTAGCAAGGATATTTAAACCCAGAAACAAAATTTTAATTAAAAAAAAATTCAGGGCTGGCTGAGTGGCTCAGTTGGTTAAGAGCTTGTTTAAGAGTGTGAGCTCTGAGCAACAGCGGTTTGAGTCCCGGCCCGAGCTGAGCTGCAGCTGAGCTGCCAACAGGTGGCAGGATGGCTCAGCTAACAACAAAAAAATTCATTTGTTGGGAGTTATTGTGCCAGTCTTTGTACATGACCATCAGTCTATTTCTATCCAATCTGGAAGATATTCAACTCCAAAACATATTCATATTAATGAGATTCTACTTGTATATAATTAACTTAGGGAGGTTGAGCTTCCTTTTTGATATGCTAGGTCTTTCACGGTTGGCTTTGCTAAGGTGATGGTAGGTAAAAATGTGGAGACTTTCTATCATATCCAATTATGTCTAATAGTTCTTCTTTTATAAGGGGAGAGGGAGAAAATCTTTGATATTATCCAATCAGGAAAATCCCAAAGATTTGTTTAGGTTATAAAGGATGAATTATTTTGAATGTGGGGCCTAAATTGGGAAAGGCAATGTCCAAAATATTTTTCAGAGGAAATAAGGTATGAGTTTAAGTCATAGGTGCCTGAAGGCATGAAATGATTAGTCTCGGACAAGAAAGAAAATAACTGCAGCAGCCTGTAACTATAATTGTTAGAAATTCTAGCTTTTTCAAAAGGGAACTTTTCTTAAAATTGATTCAACAACAAATAAAGTACAGAGAGTTAAGAGGCTGCTGAGAATAGAGACAGTATAAAATGATTTTTACAGTTTCTTGTTAAGAGCAAACTGTTACTCAAAGATCAATTTGTCATTTTCACAGGAAGAAAGCTAAATTTTAGTTTTACCCTTTTTTTGTGTACCACCTGTGTAGCATTTTTCTTTGCAGAATCCACAGCCTTTGTCTGTCTCTGGGGTCCACAAGCTTGGGGTCCACGGGTCAAATCTGGCCACATCCATTTGTTTACTTGTGGTCATGGCCATTTTTGAAGCTAAAACAGAGTGGGGCAGGATAGGTAGCCTAGGGAAATTGACAACCCCCTCCAGGGTACCCGTGAGGTGCCTCACTGGTTATATAAGCAACAAGTGACTGAACCAGCACCTACAGCTGGAGAGAAAAACAAGAATCAGTTTCATCCAGCAAGGCTAATCCCTTCGACTGGGGACTGGCCTTTAGCTAATTTTAATGTCATTATAATGTCATTTGCATTGCGGTGACTATGACTCCCATGATGCATCTGATGCCGTACCAGTTCTGGAGGAACCAAATAAGGAAGAAAAAGCAGGAAACAGAGGGTCCTACTCAGAGGGAGATCAATGAACCGTGTCAATGGGATGTCACCATTTCTGTCCTTGGAGGAATAAAAACTCCTGATCATGACTTCTTCCAGGCAACTGGTTCTCTGAGTTCACCTGCACTTTTCTCTCAAGTGTGTACTTTAATTTTCAACAAATCACTTTCACTTTTCTGCATCTGTCTTGCTCTTGAATTCTTTCTTGTATTGAAACAAGAGCCTGGTCACTGCTGCCCTGGTTGAGCCCTCTCTTGGACATTCATTCCCGTAAGCCTCAGGTGACAAGAGGAGTTGAATAGTTGCAACAGAGACCCGTGGCCCACAAAACTGAAAGTTTTACTGTGTGGCTTTTTATGGAAACAGTCGTCAATCCCTGAATTCTACCTAAAAAAAACCCCATCAAAATTTAGCCAATTTAGGTAAACATTTTAATACTTCTTAGCGCTTCTTTCAAACTCATTTTTTTGCAGATATTATAAAACCAAGGAAAATAGAATACATGTCCCCTCTGACCTTCTACATCTCATTGTATACCCTCAAAAAACTTTTTTTTCCTGTTTTACTATTTTTTTTACATTCTTGCATGATCAAACTTTACGACAAAATTAATCTCCTTTTTTCCCCTATATAAACCAATAGGCAAATCACATCCATTATTTTATAAATACATTGAAATTCCTTTGTAATGATTGTACCTAGTGTAGTCTCAATCTTTTATACTGGTTTCAACTTTTAATTGAGGTAATTCACTTCTCTCCACAGGTACAGAGACTTTTGGGAAACAGGTCACTGAGTCCATCAACACAGCACCTTGTGTACCAGCAGAGCTCCAGTTTGGGCTGCTGTGGCTCATATGCACACACAGTATTCATTTGCTCATAGTCACCATCATCCATTTTACCCTTCTTAAGGTAGGTAAAAATAAACATGTAGGCTAATATGCCCCTAAGGCATCTACACAGCCTTAGCCACCTATTAACTGATAGCTTCTCTCTAATTTATAAAAAGAGGGTTTTACACACACACACACACACACACACACACACACAAGCGCGCATACATGCATGTGTGTGTGCATGAGGTCTGACAATTAAGTTCATGAACTCGCCACTGTGCTCTTAAATTAGCAGCAGTGTACAAACAGCTCGGGACACAAAAACATGCAACCACTATAATGAACACCACTCAGCAAGACACTGCAACACAGCCCGAAATTTGAAAAAAAAATGTGGGGCCGGTGGAGTGGCGCGATGGTTAAGAACTGGTTTGGGATGCCAGAGGGCCCCGGTTCAGATCCCACATATGAGGACTAGTGACATTGCCCTCTACAGCTAAGATGCTGAACAACAGCTCAACCTAGAGCTGGGCTGCTATGAGTCGCTGGCGACGGTGTAGGCTGTAGTCCCCTGCTGCAGTGGGCTGCCATAAGCTACCGTGTGTAGCCGGCAGCCAGCATGAGCGGCCAGCAGCTGCCGTGAGCGGCCGTCCAGAGGCTGGCGACTGATCTGCTTTGCCCAGGAAAAGCGCAATGATGGTGCCAGCTTGGGCCAGTGAAGCAACATCCTCCACAACTAGACTGAAGAACAAAACAATAGCAACTTGTCTGTCCCCATTCCCCCGATTTCCCAGCGCTGTTCCGCTCCCCCAATTCCCCAATAAAATCCTTAAAAACAAAAACAAAAAAACCTGAAAATCTATCTCCATTTTTACATCTCTTTGTTGAAGTTTTCCCTGAGATCATTGAACATCCTTATAACTAGTGTTTGGAACTCTGCACCTGGTAGATTGCTTGTCTCCATTTTGTTTAGTTCTTTTTCTGGAGCTTTGTCCTCTTCTATTTGGGACATGTTCCTTTGTCTCCCCATTTTGGCTGCCTCCTTGTCTTTGTTTCTATATATTAGGTAGGGCTGCTATGTCTTCTGGTCTTAGTAGAGTGGCCTTATATAGTAGGTGTCCTGTGGGGCCCAGTGTTGCAGTCTCCCTGATCAATAGAGCCAGGTCTCCAGGTTTGTCCCTTATGTGGGTATGTGTGTCCTCCTATTATAGTTGCGCCTTGGTGGCTGTTTCCATATCATGGGAGGGATGGACCCTTGGGCTCATTGGTTGTGAGGACTGGCCGTGACTACAGTGAAGGAGCTGTTGTGGAGGAGTTGGCCCTATGGAGCAGATTTTGCTTTAGCAGGACTCTGGTCCCTGCCCAGTGTGTCCTTTGGGTGTGTTGTCCTTGAAGGCGGCCAGGTGATGCTTCAGCTCAGTTCAAAGCTGGCCACTGGGCATGTCAGCCCTAGGGCCACCTGGGAGGGGACCCCCTGTAGGCCAAGTTCAGCTGCAGCCTGTGCCCTGCCTGGGGTCACCTGGCATGAGTCACAAAGCAATCCACAGATGCCTGCCACTTGGAGGTGCCTTGAGAGGCCAAGCTGTGAACCAAGACCGGCTGCTGCTAGTGCCAGCTTAGGGCTGCTTAGCCAGAGTTATGGGACACACTCAAGCCAGATGCTGGGTTTTGCGAACCTTTGAGAGACTTTAGGAAAGTCTACAGCATGAGCCGAGGCAGTTGGTTTGTACAAAAATGCCACTGGACTCGGCTTGGGTATGCCTGAAAGTTGGGTGGGGAGTGGTCTCAGGGAATCCCCAGGGTGGGGTGAATGAATGACATTAGCCACATTGTTGGGAACTCAGATATGGCAGCTGCCTGCATCTGCACGTATGGACAGGGAGGGCTCAACAAAGAAACAATGACTCTGTCAGCTACTCCATCCAGGAGAAAGCTGCCGCTGCAGCCCTCATCTGAGGCTAAACAACTCAGTTCCTCCTGGTATGTTCCTGGCACTTTTTGAGCTGCTGCCCCAGCGCTGGAGCTCAGAGCAAGTAAGTTTATGCATGGTCCATTTAAGAGGAATGCCTGCAAGTGCAGTCACCTTTCTGTCTCACTCAGCCACATTCTCTGCTGGTTTTCACTACCCCAAATTATGGGAACTTCTCTCCCTGCCACTGGAACTCTGGGCTGGGCAGTTTGATGTGATGCTGGGACCCCTCACTGCTCCAGGGCACCTCGATAGCTGAGATATCCACCTCAGTTTTTAATGGTCACACGTGGGTGGTGGGACCAGCCCGTTTCACATCTCTGCCCTGCCTTCTAGTCTCAAGGTGGCTTCTTCTGCAAGTCCTTAGTTGTAGGGCTTCAGTTCAGCTTGACTTCAGGCAATTCTCAATGATGGTTATTTTGTAGTTTAGTTGTAATTTTGAAGTGATCGTAAGAGAAAGTAAGTATAGCGTTTATGCCACCATCTTGATTGGAACCTGATATGTAAACATTTAAATGTATACAGCATTAGAGCTAATGAAGCAGTTGATTGCCATGCAGAATCATTTAAAAAAATGTATTAGAAACTTTAATTTATTAACAGTACTTCGTTGTGCTTGGCTTTCTTTGAGTATGTAAATTATAGACATTTTAATTTGGGCTACATGATTTTATAAACCTAATGTCTTTCCTCTATTATTATATTAATAGAATACTTTCATTTAAGATATAATTTAATCTAAACAGAAAAATTGGCCTCTATAGTTTGATATTTAAAATTTTAACTGAAAGAGTTACTTTTCAATTTCTCTTTTGTGAGTGGGAGGGATGAAAGGTACAGATGGGGATTAAGGAGAGGGATTGGTTTTATTTTTTTTTTAAAACCTTTGTATTTGTAAGTAATCATATGTTCACAAAAAGGCACAAAGAAATATACAGGGAGGTTCTGTGCACCCCTCTGCTAGCCTCCCCTATGTTACTGTTTTGTACAATATCAATACCAGGAAATGGATATTGGTACAATCTATAGTTTATTCTGATGTCACCAATGTAAATATACAAGTACTCATTTGTGCTTGCGTGTGTGTTTCTGTGTCTGTGCAATTTTATCATATGTATTGCGCCATGAAACCATCAGTATGATCAAAATTCTTGACTGTTTCATCACTACAAGACTCTCTTGTGACATCCCTTTATGTGTGAGCTATGCTCACACCCCCCCTCCTGAGTCCCTAATCCCTAGCAACCACTCATCTGTGTAATGCATCCTTTTGAGATTGGCTTGCAGTAAATTTTCAAATTAGAAAGCGTGAGTTTTCCAATTTTGTTCTTCTTTTCTAAGATTGTTTTGGTTATTCTGGGTCATCTGCATTCCTATATAAATATTAGGATCGACTTGTCAATTTCTACAGAAAAATGCAGCTGGGATTTTGATAAGGTTGCCTTGAATCTTTAGATCAATTATCATTATTAAGTCTTCCAATCCATAAACATTAAGTATCTTTCCATTTACTTAGGTAGTCTTTAATTTTTACTATGATATTTCATAGTTTTCAGTGTACAAGTCTTGCACTTCTCTTGTTAAATTTATTCCTAAATATGTTACTGGGTTTGAAGGTATAGTAAATGGAATTGTTTTCTTTTTTTGAACAATGCAAGAACTCAAGGTAAATAGCACCCATATGTTCTTTTTTATTATTATTAGTTTCAGGAATACAAAACAATGTAATTGCTAGACATTTACACCCCTCACCCCCTAATAATCCCCTCCCCCCTAATCTACTACCCCTCTGACATTGTATCACAGGTATATGAAATACAGTATGGGGAATATAATCAATAATGTTGTAAAGATTATATAGGGTGCCAGATAGGCACTGGACTTATCAGGGGGGATCATTTCACGGACTGTGTGGATGCCTGACCCTGGAATTGTTTTCTTAATTTAACTTTTGGATTATTCATTGCCTAGGTATAGGAATACAATTGAGTTTTACATATTGGTCTTGAGCTTTTAAAATAGTTCTTGAGTGGATTCCTTAGGACTTTTTATACAAGACCATGTCAGGGAAGGCCTCACCGATAAGGTGGCACTTGAGTAGAGCATTTGAAATGGGGACAAGGAGTGGATAAGAGCAAAGACCTTGAGATGGGGCGTGTTTCATAGGTCTTCAGAGCACAGTGAGGACACTGGTATGGGTAATGGTGAAGACTTTGGATTTATCCTGGGGAAGATGGGAAGCTGTTAGGTGGTTGTGAGCAGAGCAGCAGCACGAAATAATCCTCTCAGCCTCAACCTTGCCTCTTATTCCAGCGCCAACTGCAGCAACCATTTCCATCCAGAATTTCACCACAAGTGCCTCACTGCAGGCTTGTGCCACATACCTGTGTCCTGCCCTGGGCTCCTCTGAACCTGTTATATGGGGCACCACCTCAGAGTCACACATGTACACCCCAGTGGTAGGGGTGGGGTGGACAGACAAGTACTTGGAGCAATCTCTGATCACTGGGGGACAGAGGCCAATGCTTCCTTCCCTTTTTTCTCCCAGGGGCATGGTTCTGAGATGTAATCACAGTGCCCTTCCCAAGGTCCCCCAGGGACAAAGTATTAGTTGCTTAAGTTATACTTGCTTGTATTGACTCCACCTGTTTTGATGTCTTTCCCTCACTCCTACTCCCTGGGACCATATTCTCAAATAAAATGTGCATGCAGAGATTTTTGTCTCATACTTTGCCTTGAGCGACATCAGGCAGAGATACACAGATTTTAGGATGTTATTTCTGGCTGCTAGACTGGGGATGGGAGAGGAGCAAGGGGAAAGCAGGGAGAGCGATTAGAGATGACTCATTTCCTCAGAGAGAGGTGATGGTGGCTCAGCCTAGAGAGGTCTGTGCAAGTGGGAGGCATGGTGGGATGGTAGACATTTTGGAGGAAAGGCCACAAGATTGGCGAATGCGTTGGATATGGGTTGTAAGAGAGTGGAGTCAAGGATGACCCCAAGTGTTAGGATGAGCTACGAAGGCATAGAATTGCCAGTACCATCAGCAGGGGCTGGTTTGGGGAACTTGGTTCAGGATAGTCAGGCTTGAGAAGCCCATCAGGCATTCAAATGGAGATTTCTTATGCTGTAAATATTGAAACAGAGACCAAGAGAGGTGAAAATAAATCACCTATTTCAGGTCATATCAATAAGAAACCATAAGAAGTAAGAAAAGATGAAGGCAAAACGAAAACCCATATCTATATGTTACATCAATACATATTCTAAATGTCTCACCTCCTTTTCACCTGACCTTAACCTGTTCCCCAAAAATTTGGGGAGAGGAAAGTCTTCTGGAGCAAGCATGTGCTCTGGATTTGACGTGGTCTTATGGACATGATGGCAAGAGAAATGAAGGCTGAATAGTTCAAGTGTGTAGCAATCCTGGCTGTCATTTCATGTCCTCCTGAACATCCTTTGGTTATATTACTTATTCTCAGCACAGCTGAGAGGTGGTGGTTCAGAATCCTCACTACCACTCGAGGGGCAAGAAGGTAGGCTCCGAAAGGCTGAGTGATTTGACTGGTGCTGCATAATTAATCAAAGTTGCTACCTAAATGAGGATTTATGCCTGGGAGCTCCCCAGTGCCGGTCGCTCCACATGCCTCCTGCCTGCATGAATGTTCCAGTGGAGCCAAAGCCATTTCCAGGGGAAGCGCTTTGTGGCCTGGCTTGGGAGCCTGGAGCCCCTCACACGGCCTCCTCGATAGGCTCCTGAGGAGACCGCGTGTGTGGGCACTGGAGCCCCAGGCCCCTGGGCTCCCTTTCTCAGAGGAATGAGGACTACAGATGTTTCTAAACTGTGATCCTTCTGTTCAATATCTTCACAAAATCTTGCAGCTGATGAGGCAAAAGATCCTTTCATTACCGTGGCATTAACTGAACAAGGGAGATGCTCACTAGCCCAAGGCCAAGTTTAGTTGTCAGGTGCATGAAAGCTGTAGAGACAAGATAACGCACTTTCCTCTCCAGGGAGAAGAGAAAACATGTTCCCCTCTTTCATCTATATCAAAGTTATCAACTTGGCAGTTGTCTGAGCTTATAAAACTGAGCTTAAACTTCAATTAGCATTTATTGCCTTTTTATTTTTGGTGAAATAATGCACTTTTTATTTTGTTCTGTAAAGTGTTAGGTGTCTTTTTTCAATACCTTGCATTTAGGAGTTTCCTGTCCTATGTGCATTACAAATACTAAAATGGTAATGAGGCACCTAGCGAGATTTGCCAAATGGTCAACAGGTGTAAGAATGAATTGTTTTACTAGCCAGTTAGAGCTGAGACCTTGAGACCATCCTGAAAAATCACAAGAATGAGATTTGGCTTCATAGATATGGTAAAACTCTCAGGAATAGAGGGAACCATATGAAGTATAGAGAATGAAAGGGGAAAATATATTTTAAGCATTTCTCTATTTAATACATTAGGAACTATGTGCACCTTGGTAACTCCATCCATCATAGGGGCAAACCCAGGCTTTTCATGTTCAGTGAAGAGGTACAATACACCCTGGTGCAGAAAGCCCGAGGGTTTCAAAAGCAACAATAATTATTATGTCCTTGCTTGTCCCCGAGTGCCTCGGCGCCCCAGAAACAGCCTTCTCTCGGGATGTTGAGATGAAGGATGCCACAAAGGACTGAAATTAAGTTTCCTGCCAGCCCTGGAATGGGCACTAGAATAGGAATTAAGCAAACATCCAGGTCACTGGCAGGAGCTCTGGCAGGCAGTGTGTACCTTGTGCCTAGTTAGAAACACCCTGATGTCTGTTATGCCATCTGCTCATCCATTCGAGGTGGACAACTTTGTGAGCGGTCTCAGTCCCGTATGGGTGCTGATAGCCGGCAGGCACAGGGGTTCCTGGCATCAGGCTCAGAATCTGCCCATCAGCCTTGTAGCTGGAGGGCTCTTTGAATAAACCAAGGAGGCTGTGAGACCAAGACCTCTGTCCCTCTAGTTGCCTTGAGAAGCGGCACACAAAGAACAGGGGGCAATGAGAAGGAGTAGGTGAAAAAAGAAGCAGGGGATGAGTTTGGGAAAAGATAAAAGAAGAACTGGAGAGCAAAGAGGGGCAGGAAAGGAAATGGACTTGGAAATGGTCTGTCTGGTTGGTGGGTCTGGTGCTGTGAGTTGTCCTTGGCCCAGCCTTGCTTGCTGTCCCTGGACCGTGAGGCCCAGGGAGCATAGTCTAAGTGGGGTCGAGCACTCTGCATCTCTCTGCAGAGGCTCAGAGCAGGGGAGGGAAATGAACTTTAAGAAAATGTTCAGCCCAACCAGCTGTCATCATGAGTTCATCCTGCTGAAACATTTCCTTGAGAAGGAATGAAAACTGGAAGGTAAGCATCCTCTGCAAAGATGCATCTTAGACAGACCTCCATCCTGCCTCAGGCTCCCCCCCCCCTCCTCCTTGCAATTATTGTCATAGTATACAGTGTATTAGTAATAATTGTAGTTGATTGCTTTCATTACACCTATTAAATGAGGTTCTTAAGGCTCATTACTATCCAGCTTTCTCCACATTATTCTTGCTTTTTCTACAACCCTGCTGCTCAAGTGAGTTTGTGAGTAGCTCTCCTCAATCATATAGAGTGAGTTTGGCTTAAAGTTAAATGCCAAAGAACAAAAGCTGATTGGTTCAGAATTGATTTACCAATAAACACATTTTTAAAGAGTGGGGATAGATTTAGGTTTCAGAAACTTACTTGGGTTTTACCTGAAAACCTAGCATGGCAGAAACTGCTACTATCCCCCAGCATCAATAGGTCTTCAATAGGTCAGAAGTACCCTTCTCCATCTTTTGGTATTACAACCCCCTCCCTTGGGTTTAGCGGTACTCATGGGTGCCCCGGTAGAGACAATGTAATTGATGGAAATGATATGTACACCTTCTGGGTCATGTTCTTAGCTACCCTGGCGGTAATCCCAAGTGTGGCCCAGGGTTAGTTGTCACTGCCTTAAGTGGTAACCCCGAGCCCCACTCGGGGTCAATTTTCACTGCCAGAGGCGGTAACCCCGAGGCACACTCAGGATTACACTGCAGTGTCCCAGAGAAGTCCCTTACCTGCTCCCTGCGATCCTGTGGTGTCCTCCTGTGATCGCCGACGAGAACGCTGGCCGATGACAAATTGCAGTGTTTTTTATTTGATTACATTATTGAATAAAATTATATTTTTGTAATTATTTATTATATTATGATTTATGATTTTGTATTTCAAACTTTATCATATCTGGGATGCCTACTAGACTCTTGTTTGGACAGATTTAAGTGAGTAATTCCTAAGAATTACAGGCCTACAATATAAAACAACAAATTTCCATGCAAAGCAATGTACCGCTTTAGGTACAAAATTACTGACATAATCAGACCGCCAGGAAGGTTAGAAGTGATCTGCTTCCTCGCTTTCTCTTGCCTCCTGGGAAGTGGTGGTGACTGGAACAGACACTTTGACTCACAGGTGGGAGCGTGTGTGGAGGATGGCTGAGCCGTTCCATTGACTTGGATACCTGAGAGTACTCATGGAGCAGAGTCCCAGTGGCCCTGCTCTGCCTACTGACTTCTCATCTCTCAGAGAAACACACTTCTTCCCTATGTAAGCCACTGAATTTTCAGGTCCGTGTTATAGTAGCATAAGACCTAACAAAAATATCTAGTTAAGACAAATAAAAACTGTGGGTGGATCAAATACATCTTTTTAGAATATAGATGAGTGTGCCAGGGTGGCAGGTCGGCACACCTTGTTTCTGAGGGACTTTTAGTGATTTTTTTTTCAATCTGAATACCTTTTGGTGAAATATATTCTCATTTTCCCACAATCCACAGTGAGCATTATATATATATATATATATATCTCCTAGATTCACACATTTATATTATCCTCCTGGCTCCTGTGGACATTTGAGTTTGTTACTCCTGAAAATAACCCAAACAATTTTTTTGCAAGTTGAAAACTCTCATTTATTATCACCATGTGATAATAAGCAGGGTTTCTTTAATATGCTGCAGTCTGGACATGATAACATAGATCAGATCACATCACTTACTGACAGTCACGGGGGCCTGACAGTAACTTAGAAGTACTGTGCTGCTGGGACTATCTTGATACTGGCTAAATATGCCAGATCTATCTTACTCATGCTCCTGGGAGAAGGAGACAAGAAAACAAATTTGGTGGGGTTCATTCACCAAGGGGGATGACGCTAAAACATGGCACACGCAGCCCAGGAAGCAGAAGAGCCACAGGACTATTCTTCACTCGACATGATATTTAGTGAGATAGTGGTTAATGAAGCTTGAGAACGCACATATTTCAACCCTTTAAACCAGCATCCAGTGAAACAAAAAGTCAGTTTTACAACTGAAAAAGAAGTGACCTTTTCTTCAAAGCTTGCGTTCATCTTGCCTCCTGTCACGGCATTATGGGAAGAACTGTGGCTATGAAGCCAAACATAGGTAGAGGCCTTTGGGGGCCTTGAGCAGAGAGTGACCTTCAAGGCCCAGGAGGTCCAATGGCTTTATTCTGGGAAATTATGTGGGTAGGGATAGAGCTGGGAGTCTCCGGTGGCTGATTTGGAATTGGAACTGGAAACCATGAAGTATGGAAACTGAAAGTCAATATGAGTATGAGATGATGTAGGATATAAAATCCTAGAGTAAAGCTCAACAGAACAATTGAGGCCTCAAGTCTCTGTGGAAATCCATCTAAGAAAGTGGCAGTTGGCAATCAGAATGACAAAGCAGCCCAAGCAAAGCCGTGTGGGGGTACTTGCTTTGTTTCACAGAGACTAATGTGCCGAGAGAGGGGACCAGCCCAGACTGCACTGGGTGAGAAATGGGCTGAACGTTTAAAGGGCTCTAGAACACTGTTTCTCAAAATTTCTTCCAGAATCGCTAGGATGCTTGTACAAAATGCAACTCGTTGGGCCCCTACATAAAATGAATGAATTAAAATAGTCTGGAGCTAAGAGGATATTTTAATATTTTTAATGAGTGTTCATTGCATTCCCAGGTAATTTGAGAGTTAGTAAGAAGCAGTTGAGAAGAGGGTGACCAGAGAGCACTAAACTTGCAATGAGGCTGTAGGGTGTTCAGCATTTATAGGATTCCTAGTATGTTCCAGGCACTGTGCTAAGTATTGAGGACATAGCAATGAACGTGGACATTACAGTGAGGAGACCAGAAAAAGAAGTAAAGAAGGACAATGCAATATGGTAAGGGTCTCTACAGTCGAGGTAGGGAGAAGATGCTATGGGACCCTGCCGAGGGATGAGGGAGAAGCTTCACAGTGCAAGCAACATTTCAGCAGGGTATTCAAAGATAAATGGAATTTCCCAAATAAAGAAGAGCCATTCCAGCATGCACTGCGGGGAGGTGGAAGGTGCATTGGATCTGAAAGGGAGCATCTGGGGACAGTGAGCCCAGGGAAGCCAGGTCTTGAAAATGGTTCAAAAGTGACATGTAGAAGAGCGGATATGTTCCTGTTGTCCCGGGGTAATCTGAAGGGTATATGCATGAGTCTTTCTTTTGGAGGATTTGTGGGGTCTCTGGTAGCAGAGGTTCTTTGTGGCCTTGCTTCTTCCCTGGGAGGGGATATAATAGTGAACAAGGCAGACAGGCCCTGTCATCTCAGAGCTTTCGGTCTGGTGCAGGGAGGCAGAAAGTAAGCAAATATACAGACTTTTTAGGAAGTAGTGAGGGCTATGAAGAGAATAAGGTATGGGGTTCTCTTTCTGGGAATACGGTCTGCTCGGTTATTTGGACAAACCCTCCCACTGAAAACACATCTTCTTGAAAGTATAGAAGAGTTGATGAGATGATAAAACCAAGGAAAAGTAGGAAATCAGAGAGGCAAGTGGAACAACGGAAGTGCTGATTCTGGCAAACTTGAACATGGAGAAGCAAACAGACTTGAAGCTCCAGCCTCCCCAGGTAGAGATTCTAAGAGACTCCCAAGCGCTCCATCCTCGGGATGGGGCTCAACCAGACTTCCCAGTGCTGCCTGCTGCCTGTCCTCTCCGAGACTTGGTTTGTGTTCAAGTCTTCCTTCTGGCCCTCCAGTCTCCTGCCAGCAAGAACATTTCTTTATTTTTTCAAGCTGGTCGCTGTCAGTTTACTTGCCTTCAACCAAAGATCCCCAATCAGCATTTTCTATTTCATGTTTCCTCTTTTTATTTTGAAATCCTTTTGAACTTACAAACGTCTTGCAAGAATAGTGCAAAGAACATTGTTTCCCCCCTAAATCATTTGGCAAATTGCAGACCTGATGCCATTACCCTGGGATACTTTAGCATGACTGCATACTCTCACATAGCCATAATATTGGGCCATTGGGAAAGTCATGATGCATTTTTGCGTTGAAAAACATAGAAAAATATGTCATGACTTTTCCGATGACCCAATATAACCATCAAAATCAGGGAGTTAACATTTATTCATTACTGCTATCTAGATATCAGACCCTATTCAGGTTTCACCAATTATTGCAATAGCATCTGTCATAACAAAAATCCACTCTGAGATACTACTATCTTGTATTTACCGTCATGTCTCTTTAATCTTCAGTCTGGGAGAGTTTCCTAGTCTTTCCTTGACTAGCATGACTTGACACTTGGGAAGATAACAGGAATATCACAGAAAAGATGCTGTGTTTTCATTGCACCCCATCAGGTAGTACATGGTTTTGATTGGACCTATTACTGGTTATGTTACCTTTGATAACTTGAAGGTTTCTCCACTATAAAGTTTCTGGTTTTTTTTTCTCTTTGTAATTAATAAGAATTTTGTGAGGAGGTACTTTGAGATTATGTAAATATTCTGTTTGTCATCAAATTTTCATCTACTAGTTTTAAGCATCCATTGATGTTTCTTGGCTCACTTAATTATTACTACAGTAATTGTCACATGGTGATTTTCTAATTCTCTTATCACTTGAACTTTGATTTATCAGTTGGTATTATACCATAGGAATAATTTTTAATCTATCTATCATCTATCATCTCATGGATTACTATTAAAGTCAGTGGGTTATAATATACTATCATCATTTATTTTGATGCTAAAATTATCCCAGCTTTGGCCAGTTGAGATCCCCGTTAAGTGGGATCTTGTATTCCTTGGAAACACACCCGTTATTCTTTGAGCTCTTCCTTACTTTCTAGCAAAATATGATGCTTCTGCGTCTTGTACATTCTCTGCCCCAGCCCTGAATCCAACATTTCTCCAAGGGGCCCTGGTTCCTTTTAAGGAGGATGGTATTTAAAAACCAACATCTGATCACCAGGTCTGCTTATTGCCACACACACACACACACACACACACACACACACACCTATTGTATATTTGTTTCTATATCTCTCTATACTGAGATGTAGGATTTCACCCTAATACTTCCAATTTCAGTTCAACACTATATTTGTAACTCCCTTACCCAACAATAAGAACCTTGGTTCCAGTTATCCTTAACATATGTAGTAATTGGATCAACCTTCCCCGTATGTTATCAATCTCCTATAGCCATAACTTTCTACCACCCCTGCTCCAAGTAGATGCTGTCCTGACCTTTCTCAGGCTCTAACCCCTGACTTTGGGAAGCCATGGTTCCCCCTCCTCCCTCAGAGACTCCCTCCTTACCCCGCTCAGGCTCCATTGCTCGCATCAGGCCACGTTGTTATCCCCATCCTGTACATCATCCCGTTGAGGCTCCACACCCACCGTTGGCCATAACAGCACCCTACCCTCAACACAGACGCCTGCCTTGCTTGGTCTCCAGAAGGGCTTTGAGCTGTATTATTTAGAAGGGCAGGAACACAGCCATGAAAAGCAGGAATGTAGGAAAGCAGGCAGGAAGCTGATACATTGACCTCAGGGATACTTGGAAAATGAGAGAACTAGGACATGGTCATAGAAAAGGTTGGTAAAAGTAGATGGTGGAAAAAAAGTGGATATTTACCTAATGAAGCCTTAGAAACAGTCAAGGACGGTGGAAGCAGACCTCAGAGCTGCACAGGGGACGTCAGAGGAGACAGGAGCGGAACGGTGTGTAAGAGAGGGAGAGGAAAGTTGCAGTCAATGCTTTGACATGAGGTTGTTGAGGAGGAAGTTGAGAGCTATCCAACGAGTAGGTTGAATAGAGGTTATCCCAACATTTTTCCTTATAAAATAGCCAGGTTATTCTGGGCCCTTGGGAATGAGGCAATTTCTCAGAAGCAGGATGTAGGAACTCTGAGTCATAAGACACATTATTGTGCAGATTTCTACAAAGCAAAATGAATTTATAAGCATCCCGTTGAAGCATAAAGAAAAATAAGCAAAGACGTTTTTAGTAAGTGAGGAATAGTACATGGAAATTAGTAATACAGTACCTTAAATTAGTATCAGTAGGTACTGTATTATTTCAGAAAATGCTTCAGAGGACTCTGTAAGGAAAATGAAAATGTGACGACCAGACAAATATGTCATATCAACAAATTTAGGAAATTGAGACAATGGATAAAAGAATAACCTCAGGAATTTTGAGTAAAGCAAAAAGGATGAACCAAAGTATAGAAATACGGTGCTTGCTTGACGATGGGTCAACCACATAATAGGCCACACTCCCCACCTCACTAAGAATAAAATTGAAGGAAAGGAACTGAAAAATCATGTACAGCCACATGCAGCTTAACAACCGGCATATATTCTGAGAAATGCATCATTAGGCAATTTGATCATTGCGTGAACATCATAGAGTGCACTTACACAAACCTAGATGGTCTAGCTTACTACACACCTAGGCTGTGTGCTATAGCCTGCTGCTCCCAGGCTATAAGCCTATACAGCATGTTACTGTACAGAACAACACGGGGTTAAATCAAACACAAGAGAAATGATACAATCAAGAAACTTGGTAAATGCAAGCTGTATGAGGCTGCTGCCAGCATAACATGGCATTCTGTTTTACATAAAACTTCACGTAAAGTAAAAAGAGTCCACTTTAAAATAATGATAGAAGTATAGTATAATAAATACATAAACCAGCAACATAGTCGTTTATTATCAAGTATTATATACTGTACATAATTGTATGTGCTTTTATAAGATGGGCAGCGCAGTAGGTTTGTTTACTCCAGCATCACAAAGACGAACGTAATGTGTTGCGTTAACGACCTTCCTATATGATGACGTTACTACGTTATGACGCCTACTACATGCGGACGTCACGATGTGATAGGAATTTTTCAGCTCCATGCCTCTATCAAATGTGCAGCCCGTGGTTGGCTGAAACATTGTTACCTGGCGCCTGACTGTAGTTCAACTCTTGTGGTATGACACCTGAGGAAGCTGAAGTTCAAAGAGACCGAGGAACTCGTCTGAGGTGAGGAGCTGTTGGGGCTGAGCTGGTTCTCGAGCCCCGGATGCAGCTTTTGGGCAGCCCTCTCTCCTTGTACTCCCCTCTCTGCCTCTTTGGTGAGTCTCTAGCTCTCCTTGTTACCTCACATTGCTCTTGGTTTTGCCTTTTTAGACACATAAAGTGTTATTACTGCAAAGAGATCCAGGCATAATCCCTACAAAGTTTTAACTAACCCTGCTTAACTACATAACCCAGCAGCAGAAATGGCTAGTGAGAGGAGGGGGATGGTGGGCCCCGGGCCGGGAGTGAGTGGAGATGGGGGAAGTCATGCAGCATGACTGGGAGAGAATATTCCAGCACACCGATGTGGGATGGAGGAGGAGGTGTTGCAGCCACAGCATACCCTTTCTTTTCATTAGTTGGCTTTTACTTAGTAAAACAATTCTGGTCTCGGTGCATCAAATAATAAAGATGGTCATCATATACTAACAGCCAGCAATAAGCTTTATGTATATTACATAACAATTAAAATGCTTGTAGAGTCACATCTTCCTTTTTAAGACTCCTCCCCCCCCTTAAATACCTGAGGGAGGGGGAAAAAGCAATTGTTCTGACAAAGCTGGGGAAGATTAAATGCTGAGTAGGATGTGGTATCTCTGAATTCCCTTCTGACCTTTTGGTGGCTGCAGCCACTATGTACATGTCTTGGATTCTGCATTTTTCTCTTTCCCTGATTTTGTATCAGGTTCCCACAGCAGGACACAGTCTGTGAGCTTATCATATGAACACTACCCTGATGGAAGCCCATTACTGTGTTATTCCCTAATTCTGTCAGTTTTCATAATCTCTAAATAGCCCTGCTATGAACTTTATACAATTCATCTTTGGTAATCTTTCAGGTTAATTTCTTAGGCTGTACCTCTTGAAGTGAAATTATCAAGTATCATATATAAACCTCTGATACTTCTTTTCTCAGGTTGCCAGCTTGCTCTCTAGACTGAAGCAACTTACAATGTAAGTTGTAACAGTAATACATAATTTTAGTTTTCCACAGAATTATAAGTATTGAGACTTATAAAAAATATTATTTTTATTTGTTTTAATAGGCATATAATACCACCCCCGGGCTTTTAAAAATCTGCATTTCTTGAATTGTTATTAAAGCAGTGACTTTTTTTACAGTGTGTACTTTTTAGCATGTATTTCCCTTTTCCAATTACAGCATAAGGTCTTACATATTTGTATCAATTATCCATGTATGTTGAATGCTAAACTTCAGTTACGTCTATCACATTTCTCCCATTCTGTTGTGTTCCTACTTATTTAAATAGACTTTTACCATATTTTGTTTTCATTTTTATATTTATTTTAAAAAATCCATCTTTTCTCATCAATATTTTCAGTATTCAGAATAGTTTCTTCTCTTTACAGAGATTCCATTTACTTTCTCTAATTTTATTTTAGTTCTTAATTGCTGAAGTCTGTCAATCCAGCTGGAACTTATTTCAGTATATAATTAGTAATGTTGGATCCATGTTACGTTTTTTGTTTGACAAAAGACTTACGGTGACCTTTCTCTGTGCCCAGCTCTGTGCTGGGCATTGGTGATATTAAAGAAAGGTGGTATGTTAGGGGCAGTTTCTGCCCTCAAGGATCTACAGTGTACGGACTATACAGGTGAGAGTGCCCAAGGACATGGCAGTGTGTATAGTGTTAGGATATTGATAGACAGAAGCGATGGAGGAACACGGAGCAGGGGTATTTCACCCAGTCTTGGGGAGTCAGGGGGAGACTCCTGGAGGAAAAGGATATTTAATGTGAGACCTGAAAACTAATAGGAGTTGGCCAGGTAACAAGGAAATGGAGAAGGACTGTTTCAGGCTGGGGAAGAGCAAATACAAAGCCAGAGCCAGAAAGAGCTGGTGCTTCTACAGGAAAGAAGAGATAAGGAGTGCCAAGCACGTTTCTTGTACTGAAAGTACTTTCAAAAGGAAGCAAAAATAACCTTGTATCCATCTACAATTGCAACCGCCTAAATGAGTTCGTTTGTAGTACTGCTTCATTTTGCTGCTCTAGAGAAAGCCCTAGACTCCGTCCTGGTGCAGCCAGCCTTGTGCAGTAATAAGGCCCTGGAGAATGGGAGGTTCCACTTCTGATGTAACCAACTCAGGGAGAGCAGGAAAAGAGCCTGTGTTTAGAGGCCTATCTTGACTTTTTAGCCTTCCCTGAATAAGCTGCTGAAGGTAGAGGATCTGGCCGTGGCCCAAGAAGCGTCCCTACCACTGTGTGTCACTTGCCATTTCCATTCCTGAGACAAAGCCTGGACCCCAGGGTGGGAGCATAGGGTGGGCAGATGATGGCTGCCGGTGTTTCCTAAGGGGCTCTGGGAAATGGGCCTCTTTCTTAAAAACCACCTGGTACTGAAAGTACTTAACTCAATTGGCTGACAGGAAAGGATCAGGGAGGAGTTCCAATATTTGGGATCGGGCTTGCAGCAAACTGCTAATATTTAGCGTAGACTAGAAAGTGAGGGGAAGGGTACATGTACCATTTAGAAACGTTCCTTCCTCTTTTTCTTAATATTTATGGAGCTAAGAACATTTTAATGCTTTTTGAAAAGGTCTAATTGGTTTTCACTATGGTGGGTGAATGTGGCAGACTTTGTTTTTATTAAATTTACATTACATGACAGAATATTGTAGGAAAAGGAAACACTTTTTCTTTGAAACCTTCTGCCCTCCTAGGTCCTTTGGCTGGGGCCCTACAAAAGACTGACTAAAGACCAATTAATAAGAGAAAAACAGAAGTTTTTATTTGCTTGTTTTTCTCTCTAGGTTTTTTTTTTTCAAGCCTTGTTTTATTTATCAATTAATAGTTGACATTAAATGCTATGTTAGTTTCAGGTGTACAGCATAGTGGTTAGACATTTATATAACTTACAAAGTGATCCCCTCGATAAGTCTAGTCCCCTCCTGACACCATACATAGTTATTACAGTATTATTGACTATATTCCTATAGTTATATATAACTATATATAAGCTGTACTTTACATCCCCATTACTATTTTGTAACTGCCAATTTGTACTTCTAAATCCCTTCACCTTTGATTTATTTATAACTGGAAGTTTGTAATTCTTAATCCCCTGCATCCTGCTTTCTCAACCTGCACCCTCTCCCCGCCCAACATCAGTTTGTTCCCTGTATCTATAAGTTTGTTTCTGTTTTGTTTGTTCATTTATTTTGTTTTTAGATTCCACATAAAAATGAAATCACATGGTATTTGTCTTTCTCTGACTTATTTCACTTAGCATAATACCCTCTAGGTCCATCCATGTTGTTACAAATGGAGATTTCATTCATTTTTATGTCCAAGTAATATTCCAATATGTACCACATCTTCTTTATCCAGTCATTCATTGATAGACACTTCAATTGCTTCCATTTTTGGCTATTGTAAATAATGATGCAACGAACATAGCAATGCATATATTTTTTTTGAATTAGTGTTTTGGGTTTCTTCAGATAAATAACCAGAAGTGGTGTGCTGGGTCATAAGGTAGTTCTATTTTTAATTTTTTGAGCCCTCATACTGTTTTCCATAGTGGCTGCACCAATTTGCATCCCACCAACAGTGCACCAGGGTTCCCTTTTCTACACATCCTCACCAACACTTGTTTGTTGATTCATTGATGATAGCCATTCTGACAGGTGTGAGAATATATTTCATTGTGGTTTTAATTAGCATTTTTCTGATGATTAGTGATGTTGAGCATCTTCTCATATGTCTGTTGGCCATCTGTATGTCTTCTTTGGAGAAATGTCTATTCAGGTCCTCTGTCTACATTTTTTTTTTTAAGATTTTTATTGGGGAATTGGGGGGATGGGAACAGTG
This sequence comes from Hipposideros armiger, assembly GCF_001890085.2. NCBI lineage: Eukaryota > Metazoa > Chordata > Mammalia > Chiroptera > Hipposideridae > Hipposideros > Hipposideros armiger. The sequence goes on along the minus strand of NW_017731521.1, from coordinate 823,913 downwards.
CTGGGGAATTGGGGGAAGGGGAACAGACAAGTTGCTGTCGTTT
>NW_017731521.1:811648-822950 GCF_001890085.2 Hipposideros armiger | reverse complement strand
AGTGTCACTGGCCCTCATATGTGGGATCCGAACCGGGGCCCTCTGGCATCCCAAGCGAGTTCTTAACCATCGCGCCACTCGGCCGGCCCCAAACAGGAGTTTATTAACACATGCTGATTGCATAAATGTGGGAGAAACTGATGAGTAACTCAAAGGGGTGGTTAGAATTTTGAGCTTAACAAAGGACAATACATTTGTAGAGAAATGACAAGATAAAGGAAAAGGAATTTAGCCTTTTAGGACTGGTAAACTGTGGAGAGGAAAACATATGGGGGAAACTAACGGAAAATAAAGATTGTTTTAGTAAAGTTTGTTATGTATCAATAGTTTCCTCTGGTGCTGTCTCAGCTGATAATAGTTTTAGGTGTCTGGTGATTAAGAGAGGGGTAGAGCAGAGAGTTTATCTTGTGTCTGCTTCTTCTCAATTGCCTTCAGCTCAAAATAGTCATGTGTCAAAATGGCATATTTTGAGGTGGCGTATTCTGATCTCTACAATAGGATCCTTTATTTTTTTTCTGGTGAAAATTCCCAGGATATATTTGAAAATGCTTTTTGTTATCATTGAAATCTCCCCATATGCCTATTATATCACATCTTATGGTATTGTTCAGTGCCATAATCTCTTTATTAACTCTTTGTCTCCTTGATTTGCTTCATATCATTAACCTTGACCTTGGTCTATACTCTAATACATTTCTCCTCTGAATGGCTTTATCTGTTTTCCATTTCTCATTGCCCCGTCTAGCTTTCTTTGTAGACCAATAATTCATTGCCAATTCATTTCTCTGGCTGTGTTCTCTGCATTTCTGGCCTTTTCAAATCCATTGGGCTCTTCAGTAATTCACAGATGGGATCTCTTCTCTCTTTCAGGTGCATGGGTTTATTTATTTATTTATTATTATTATTATTATTATTATTGTTATTGTGAGTAGTTTACCTTTGGACTTACAGCGCAAGGACATTTTCAGGATTGCTCCTTGGCTGTCTCCAAATTGAGAGCTTTAACAACTGTTGCCTTAGAGATTGCTGAAGTTGTGGAAGTTCATGAGACCTGTAGGAAATAGACTTTAGAGAGCACATAGCACAGGGTGGAGAAGGCACCTTAGCCTATATGTTAGGCGATATCTGGGGGGTGGGGGGTTACGAGGAAGAGGAGTGAGTGAAAGGGCAGACGGGCAGTTAGAGGGGAAGAGAAGGACCACAGTGTTTGTTTAACATGAGGACGGGGGTGCCCCTTACAGTTTGGTGTTAGGATTCATGTGCTGATTTTTCTCCAGAGGAAAAATATTTGAGACCCTCTCAAAAATCTCTATTTTTTTGAAAAAAGAGGTCCCCACATCATGACTATTCCCTTGCAAGAATGTATCCTTTCCCTGTTAGTGCTCAGGGCCCCCTCATACTTACAAGAGTCTGGGGTTGTCCAGTTTGGCTCAAGCCTCTCTCATTTTTGGACTGTAAGTGGGTCGAAGCTTATCTTGGGGAGCTGTGTATAAATAGCAGACGCTGGATGAAGTCCCAACTCTCCCAGTGGCCCAGAGTTCAAGGGCTCCAGCTCCTGTTCTCTCAGGAGAGGGCAGCTGTGGAGGTTTGAATCACGGTGAACGACTGTCCCAGCTGGTTCATAAACACTGGGGAGAGGGCGTTAGGGCTCTTCAGTGGCTGAAGCTCGGGGTGGGGTGAGGTCCTTGGCCTCACAGAGCGGCTGCTCATCTATACTTGCAATTAGGGCTCAGACCACACCGGTGGAGGCTGGTCCTCCGGGGCTGGTCCTGGGCAAATCCTCTCCCAGTAGTTCCTTGAGAAGAAGCAAGTCTCCAGATTCACACTCATTCATGGGCGCTCATGAAGGCTGGGTCCTAAGTGCCCTCTTACTCGTGACAAGATTGATTCCCCAGGTTGAACACAGAGCCACGGGTAGGGCTGGGGCAGAAATCAGAGACCCCGGTCCAGATATAGTCACAGAGCTACACCCTTCCTTGCTTCCCTTTGGTAGGATGGAGGCCCCTCCCCATGCCGCTCTAAGGGAGGCCCCCTGTAGGAGCACCCAGGTGGTTTCTTTGGCCTGGGGTGTAGCTGGCAACTTTTCCAACAAAACACAGGTTTTATCCATACGAGGTGCCCCTCTGGTAGGACCTCTACCATTCATCATTGAAACAAAAGGAAGAAACCATTTCAGCAAGGAAGGGCACAGAAAAAGGAGGGTGGCCAGCCAAATTAAATACTGGAGAAAAGCCAAAGAAAATGCGAACTGAGGAATTTAGTCCATATCATGTCACCGGTGACCTGGGAGAGCACAATTTCAGTATGCTGGATCAATAAGCGCTGTACTACAGAGAGTTTTGAAGGCGATGAGAAAACGGAGACAGCAGCTATCTGTTTAGATGGTAGGAATTTAGTAGTAAAGAGAAACTTGTCAGTTCTGGACACTAGGTGTTTGAGTCTGACTTATCTCTGGTTATAGTGTAGCTAATGTAAACCCCATGGTATTGGACATGCTGCTATTATAATTGCCTTTCCCCTCTGGAAATATGCTGACTGGTACCAGTCCTGCATAAATTCCAGCAAGGGCATCAGCATAGGGCTCAGCAGGTTGTATGCTGGACAATGCCAGGGCACCATTCCCATGATGTTAATGGTGTCCCTGAGAGTTGTGCAGTACACAACCTGCACAACCATACGGAGCAGCCCTGATTCTAGCACTGTCATTTTTGAAGCAAAGAAATGAGTATGTGTTACATTGTTTGACTCTGAATATATCCCTTTTTTTGTCTGCCAGGGTTGGGGGAATGATGTATGTCTCTTGTCTCATTTATGGCCAGAGTATAACTATGATTAAAAATAAATAATGAGACTATTTCTGTTTACATTTCTCATTTATTTAGTTCTTTAGGTTCCACATATAAGTGAGATCATATGGTATTTGTCTTTCTCTGACTATAATCAATAATGTAGTAAATATTTTTGGGGGGGCCAGATGGACTCATGTCTTGTTAGGGAGACCACTTCATAGATGATGTAGAGGTCTGACTGCCGCATTGTATTTCTGAAGCTGATGTTGAATAATATTTCATCTATAATCATATATATATATATATACATATATATATATATATATAGTCACGGGATGTGGAGTATAGTGTGGGAATGGAGCCCAATTGAATTGTAATAGATATGTATGATATCGGGGGGCCTGGGGGACAGTGGGTGGGGAAAAAAGGGGGGTTGTCACTTTGTGAGGTGAAAAGGATAACTATTGCATTATTTTGTATACCTGAAACTAATAAAAAAAATAACACAGTGAAAATAAATAAATAAATAATGACAAAAAAGAAATCTTATAAATATATCTCTGACAGTAATAGTAGCCACCCAGAGGAGAACATATGGTGATTGGTTGAAAATGGGGTAATAAACACATAGAGAGAAATTCAACAGAAATCCAAGGTCATAAATGTAATGATTATCCACTGAATAGCAGTACAGCATTGTGGTTTTTGTTTTCAAGCAATATTTCTTGCTTCACAAGAGTAAACAAGGCTGAATACATAAAACATCTTTCAATCACAATCTAGTGGAAACATTAAGCAGGCTTGAATTTAATAGCATTAAAGCCACAGAGAAAAAAAAAGTAAAACTTGTTCTTAGAATATTCATCTCAATGGATATTAACATCCTGATATAGACGATTATGAAGTAAAAAGTTAAACCAATGGGTGTACATAGAAAAATCAGTGAATGAAAAATAACCCAAACTTGTCATTATCGAAGAAACCAAGTGACGACAAGTTAAGTAATTTGTTTGAAGTCATACAACTAGCTTGTATCAAAACTGGGACTAGAAAAGGACATTCAGATTCACACTGGGTGCAGCTACCATCAGTTATTTATGAAATCATATTTTCACGCATAAAAGTATTCCAATTAAGGGAGTTTAAATGAATTATTTTGCAAACTAAATCCATGTAAAAGCCCACTTTAAGCCAATATGATGTTTTAAAATTACAAATTTACACAATATATAAATTAGAAGATAACTGGTTTGGTAAGTTGATTATTTTTCCAGTTATAAATGATATCTGTTAGGTACCTTTAAAGAACAAACTCTATCTCCCTTCCCAATATCCTTTCATATACAGTGCAAACTGACTCACAAAAGTGCAGTCAGCTCACCCATTTTAAAAAAGGAATCTATTGTACAAAGCAAGGTTTATATGTTATCATCCAATTTGTAATTTTTAAAAATCACATTATCACAAGCCGTAAAGTGAAGCATAGCACAAATAAGGATTTATTGGGTTTCCTGAGTATCTGCACCGTCGTAAAGATTAGCATTTAGGAGCCAGCAACTTCAGGGCTCCTAACTGTGGCTTTAGCTGTAGTGAGATTCTGAATATGTTTTTGCACGTCTGTTTCCCGAACCTCTTGCATCCGAGTTTGTCCTGAGTGATGAATGAATGTGTAGGATATGGATATTTTTTCACACGTGATCTTAATCTAAATATTAGAGACACTAATACTTATACAAATGGTATTAGAATAAGTTCTCTGGTCTAAAGATTCATGTCAGGATTCAGCCGCTATTGGAAGAACCCCAGTTTGGCTATCTAGAGAGAAACTTGTGAGGATTGGTGGAAATGGCCTCAAAAGATTTTCTTTCTTCTTCTTCTTCTATTTTTTTTAAAATTAAAGTTTATTGGAGTGACAATTGTTAGCAAAGTTACATAGATTTAAAGGGTGCAATTCTGTGATACACCATCTAGATAGCACATTGTGTGCTCACCACCCAGAGTCAGTTCTCTTTCCATCACCATATGTTTGATCCCCTTTACCCTCATCTACCGCCCCCCTCCCCCCTTAAAAGATTTTCAATCCCATTGCTATGCAGTGTGTTCTGATAATGAAATTTTGCTGAGGCTTCCTTGGAGATTGAGGGATGGATGAACAGAGAGGGATTTTATCAGAAAAATTAATTCCTGCTGACCTCACAGGATTGTTGGAAGAATCCAATGGGATGATGGGAGCAAAAGTGCTTCGTAAATGGTGAAATGCCGTAGAACCAGATGAAGCTTTCACCATGTGGTGAGTAAACAGAAGCTTTAGTAAGGAAATATCAGAGCGTATTTGGAGAGTCGTTGCAAACAGTAGTGAAATGACCTCAGCCCCTTTTGATTTAGACCTTTGGAAGGGAAGGAAAGTACCGTTGATGGTGTGCAGTCTGGGGGTGGGGTGGTGGGGTGGTGGTGGTGGTAGTGGGATGGGTGAGGCACGGGACATTTTCCTAGTAGAGGATCAAGCCTAAATGAGGAGCAAAAAAGATGGTGCAAACAAATTCTTTGCTTTCTGTTTGAGTTGCCTCTGAGTATACAGTGAGCCAATTGCCTCTGTTGCCAGCATTTCTTCTCTCCCTTTTTCAATCCCATTGTTTCTTAACTCCTCTTAATTCTCTCTTCCAGTCATCCTGTTGCATATTGTTTTCCTCTGCCTGGGGTTGGTGTTGGTGTGGAGGTAGAGAGGCGATGCATTCCTCAAGGAGGAAGGATAGGAATGTGGTTCTGTCTGGTCTGGGGCTGGAACATTGACAGGACAAGTGTTAGAAGGGTACCCGGGAATTATTTTAATCAGGTTTGGTAAGACACGCAGACATGGAAATGATTGTCACGAAGGGAGAACGTCACTCACAGTTCCCTAGAAAGAGGAGGTATGGCCTATCACTCAGGGCCACACAGGGAAGCCCTAAGGTCAGTCAGGGGCAGAGGGAGTGAGGGAAAGAGTCTTTATTGTGTTTCCCTGGGAAGGAGCAGGTGAGGCAGGGAAGCAGGTTTAGGATTGGCTAGTTTAAGTAATTTCAGAGGGCTTGGGGGCATAGGGAATGTCCATGGTTGTTCGGTACTTGGCACTGGGGTGTTTAGGGCAAGGGAACAGTGACCCTGATGGTGAGAGCCCTGTAGAGAAGGTAGTGGAAGGTGTGGGCTGTGGATTGGTTGGTTTGCATATGAAAGGCATGCTCCTCTGGTGAGTTATTTTCTCCCTTTAGGAATTGGCTAGCCCTGGGATGGGTGGTTTGTCCTGGGTCAGAAAAACCCCCAGATGTCAAAGCATCAGAATGCAAAAAAATAGAAGGACATGTTTGCGACAAGGGAGACTAACTGAACACTTCTTCTGCTGAGATTGGCAGCCTCTCAACACAGCCGCCATGTGTATGCTGAAGAGCCTGTGTCGTTTTGAGAAGTTCCGTTTTACATGAACATGGGTTTCTCTGCCTCTATGGGGATAGTGCCTTAGTCACTGGGCACCCTGTTGGTATCCGCTGTCCATGTTCCGCCCTGGGGTAAGCTCCTGGTCGTTTCTGTTGACATGGTCAGGGACAGACGTTTTCCTACCCCATCTCCTGCTCACCCTCCTCTGAAATGCTCTCTTTTCCAACTGCAGGCCCCCTCCTGTGCTCAGTCTCTCCCACTACTCCCACCCCACCCCCTGCATAGCTTCGCTTTCTAACCCTAGTCAGCAGACCTCCCTGATCTGGGCAGTTCCTGTCCCCATCTCCCTGCACACTGAACTTTATTGCTTAGTATTAATGGCTGCTGGGAACACAGAGGGAAACCAGCCTCCTGATGAGGAAATGTATTTTAACATATTGTTCCTAATACACAAGCATTTAAACTGAGTAGGGTTACTGAAAAGAAAGGCTGCCTTAACTTAAACCAAAAAAAGGTAGCATCTCATTTTTGGTGCAGCCTTCTCCTCCTGTCCTATCTGAATGAGATTTGCCAGGATTAATGACCCCGAGGCTCTCGTGCAGTGGTTCTAATGACTGGCTGCTGAGGGGATTGTACTATAGAATGCTGGGTTCCATGCCCAAGCCCCACTGACAACTAATTATTGTAAACCCGAATCTTTGCGGTCTGGGCTTTAGTAGAGATTGAAAAGCTCCTAGGTGATTGGGATAGGGGCCAGGGCTGACAATGACTACCTGATACCTCGGGCCGTCAGCAGTGGCTTCATTCACCTGGGCGCTTCATCAGACATGCAGGATCTCAAGCCCAGACCAGACCTACAGACCCAGAGTCAGCTTTCCAACAAGATTCCCAGGTAATTCCTATGAGAAGTGCTGATGGTTTCATGGACCATCCCTGGAGGACTCAGCCTTAGCTCTAAGACCTTCACGGCCCTGCATCAGACAAACCAGACCCTGTTCCATCTCTGCCACTTACCTCAGTATTGGGTCATAAGTGAAATCAAGTTAAAATGCACATCACGTGCAGCCATGATGATGCACATATTCAATCTAAGGCAGAGAGGAAGAGAGGAAGGAAGGGGGTTAGGGGTGGGGGAGAGAGAGAACGCCCCTCCTCTCCCCATGCCCATGTACTCGGCATTGGTGGCCATGAGTTCACCAGTAAGATGAACTCATGCGTGCGAGCCCATTTTTAGTTGAGGTTTGGTTGGCTGTTTGCTTGTTGGAGCCCCAGGCACCAGGGCCACCTCCCTCTGCACCTCCCGTCTCTGTTTCCAGAGGAACCTGGTTGTAGAAATTGAAGTGGTACAAACCCAGGGCTGGGGATTCAGGGAAAATGCATGATCTTGGAGGCAGAGCTGGGTTTGAATTCCAGCTTCCCCATGTGGCTTCGGGCGATCACAAGTCCCACCAGATTTCCTGTTATTTGTCAGTATTCTGTCAGTATTCCAGAGTAACGCAGTCCCCCTTATGGGTATCAAAGAAAAACTAAGTCTGAGACAAAAAATTAACAAATGCTGTCTTTTCATAAATGTGTGGCAAGGGCACCCATCTGCTGTCCTTTCATTTCAGCAGTTAAAGGGTGATAGAAAGGAAAATAAATTTTATGGAATAAAAAAGAGGAAACAGTGAGGCAGCATCTGATTGGCAGGTGTTTGACAAAGGTGGGACATTTGAAAGTGAGGGAAACTTTCTAGTTAGTCTTCAGGAATATTGACAGTTTGGCTTGGCTGCAAGGGGTCAGGTGAGCATTTAGGGGAATTTCAAAACAGGGAGGATTGTTCAGTGTTGGGGCAGAGGGTTTTCTGTGGCCAGCTATTTCCTGGAACAGCTGGGGTTAATGGGGTGCTTTTTTACAGTAATGATCTTGATGAGAAGCTGACTGCCATGACACTTTTTTTTCTCTCACAGCATTGCAAGGAAGAAAAGTGTTTGTATCTTATGTTTGGATGTTGGAGTCAATCAATATAAAAATTCATCTTCCCATGGCTCTATTAGGGACAGTTGAATTGGATCCAATTCTTGGTTTCCCATTCACAAATCTACCTTCTTTCTTCTTATAAGAGCACAGGCTTAACTCTGGGGTTCAAGGTCAAATGTTTGAACTTAGGGTTTCTATTCTCTGCCCATGGTTGAAAGAATGATTTTTAAAATTATTGTTTTAAATCATTTCAAGTGAAAACAAAGAAGCATGAAGTGAGACTCACATAGTAGCAGCAAAACAGCACTTCAAAAAATCTGGGGCATTTAATCACCCTCCTTTTGATGACCTGGGATAAATAACAGGTCATCCAAGTCATATAAATTAGCCCGAAAGAAGGATGAGCCACTTCCGCCTTTCTAACGACGAGTAGCCAACCCTGCTGTTAGGAAAGCAGCAGACTGCTTTTTGTTGGAAGTCGTGTGGCTCCTCCGATCTGCACATGATCCACTTAGTTGTCATTGCTGGTTAAGCACTGCAGGAGAGTTTAGGACTTCACAGATAGGAAATGCTCTAAACTAGGCCTGGGGAGCTTGCAAAACCACTTCCTTCCGTGGTTCCCGAACCTCTTTTCTTCCAATGGTTTTCAGGAAAACCAGGCTTTTTCCAGAATGACTTGCCCTTGCTAATCCTCCCTTCTTCCTCGTTCCACTCTCAATTAATTCTACAGAGAATGCAGTTAATCCCTGAAACTCTTTTTTTCACTCTCTCAACTCTTAAACTTCGTAAAATCTGCATGACCTCTGTCCATATTACCCACTGCTTTTAGATTTGTTTTTATTTTTTCTTCTATTAAAAATTTTCTTCCCTTTTCATTTTCCAAGTGAATCTTCTACTCACCTGCTCCGGCTCATGACCCCACTGTACACAGTAAAGTGGGAGGGGAGAGAGAGAGAGAGAGAGAGAGAGAGAGAGAGAGAGAGGGAGGGAGAGAGAGAGAGAGAGACGGACAGACAGACAGGAGAATGTCATGACAGCGGCACCAGACGTCCATGTAATTGAGGGGCAGAGGACAGTGGAAAGAAAAAGGTTGTGAATTTTCAGACAGTCATAATTTTCGTCCCCTTCTCGTCATGTTGAGAGGAAGATGTATGAATCGATCTCAGAGGAACTGTGGGGTCCACATGGATGCAGAGGGAGGAAGAAAGACAAAGAGGGTAAACGGGGAACCATGCCACCCCTTTCTGCAGGTTGATTTCTGGGGGAAGTGTGACCTCCCCAGTCAGGCAGGACTCAGAGACCTTTCTGGGCAGTTGGGTGATTGGTTGTAAAGAGGGTGGTGCCGTCCTGAAGAAGGATGCCCTCCAGCACTAGGAAACTAGGTCATTGCTTGCTTGGTGACCAAGGGCTCTTAGAGAAGGGGTTCTGGCCATGACGCAGAAGTAGGAGGGAGGGTGGGCAGGGCAGGACAGCCTGAAGTTTGGGACTGTGAAAAATACTGCATAACCTGGGATAAAGCACGAAGGACTTGAGTTAGACATTTAACCCCGCCGTGGTAATTCGGGAAGGAGGGACTGTGTGCCCATAACTTACTCTTCTGTGATTGGTTTATGATCTGAGATGCTTCTTCCCTTCCCAACTCATTGAAAGGCCACACGTAGCTGTTGTTCCCAGGGCAGTGACCCTGCCCCTTCTCATGGGGTGGTGCGGGGGAGGCTGTTAGATGAATATTTCAGGACTTTAGAAAGAGAGTAGGGTGAGAGGTCGTGTATTATTTTGAGTCTGCAGCAGTGCTTGAAAATCTTCCCTCCCTCCCTCACCCCCACCCCTTCCTTCCACAATCATTATTTAAGTGTCTGTAATATGACAGACACTGCTGGTCTAATGCCTGGTACCAGAGGGAAAATTGAGTCTCAAAGACACCCAGTGGCCAGTTAGACATGAGTGGAGCAAGGACTGTCTCCCAGGCCCTCAAATCCCTGGGTCAGGACCCTTGCTGTCACATCCCAAGGCCTCCATAAAGCCATGTGGTAAGCTTTTAGCCATTGGCACCTTTTCTCTCCTGTGGGCAGGTAGGATCCCAGCCTAGAGTGGAGTGTCTTGTCCTTGCTAGCCCAGTAACTTTCCATTCCTAAGCCCAGTGGACCTTCCCAAGACGGGAGCTATTGAAAATCTCTCCTTTAATTAAAAAGTGTTCCCCAAACGAGCATAGCTCTGTGGGCATTTCTCGTAACATTAGTCACTGGGCAAATTCAAGAGATGAATCATGGTACCTTGTAAGGTGTTGCAAACAGCTGCTCTTTCCGCAGCCTCCGCAGTCAGGCCCGTGGTCTGGACCATCCGAGCATGTTCCACTTGTCTGCAGCCAGGAGGTAGTGGGAGTCCGTGACAGAGAGGCAGGAAATAGTTCAGCCGTGTGGTCGGAAAACTACAATAATAACTTCGTGTTTGCATGTCTTAAGGCCCTTTCTGTTACAGGGTGTCAGGGAAGCTTTGGATATGCAGTAATACCTCTTAGTTTTCCAGAAAATCTGTCCATGAAATCTTTAAACCTTTTGATAATACATTATGAAAGCTTTATATAGTTTTTCTTTTGGAAGGCAAAACAAAACAAGGCCAGGACATTAAAAAAATTTTTTTTTCTTTCTTATAGGAAAAGGGAAAAATGTTGGATTTGGTTTAACACAGAGAAACAAATCCTCAGGCATGAGTCTAAGTTATGTCAAATCTGACTTTAGGGAGTGGAGTGAAGTGGGGCAGGATGAGGGGCAGGAGAGGCTGTGTTCCTCCCTGTGCTGGGGGTCGGGTGGGCAGTGGTGACTGCGGGGCTATGAAGAAGAACCTCCAGCCTTGCTTTCCCCCTGACGCAAAAATGTGACACCCTGAGGTTCAGCCACAGGCTAGACCCCTGTGATGTTTCTGCCCCACACATTCAGGACATCAAACAGGGGGGATAAAGTCACAGGATAAAATCTTGAGGAGCCAGCGTTTCAAGAGCAGCAGACTGAGGTGATTCAGGGGCTTGAGCGAAGGTGATCTGTGGCCCAGCAGGAAAAGCTCTCTCCGGAGTGAGTGACTGGTGGTGAATTTCTTCTGTAGTATGAGGCCACAGAGGGAAGATAACCTCCCTCCCTCCCTCCCTCCCT
>NW_017731521.1:802038-811544 GCF_001890085.2 Hipposideros armiger | reverse complement strand
CCTTCCTTCCTTCCTTCCTTCCTTCCTTCCTTCCTTCCTTCCGTCCCCAGCAAATACTCACTGTGACTTCAGTGTTGCAGGTGGGGTATGTAAGCTTAGATAATGTCCCCAGCTTAATTAGCCAAGATTGTGGTTTTGTTTTCTCCAGAAGAGAGATGGCAGGAGCAGAAGCAGCACTTTTCAGCAAAGCATCCCTTGGACCTAGAGCCCGAAACTCATGCTCCACTTGCAAGGACAGGGTCTGCCAAACTCCAGATGGATCTGGAAGCCTTTTCTTGCCACATCTCTACCCTTCCAGCCTCTTCGGGAAGAGCTGACACTAGTGATCTGTTTGCATTTAGGCGGCTATTGTAAACATTTCTCCTCCTGATTCTTATGTAAACCCGGTATGGGTAAGGCTCCTTCTTTCCTCTGGGAGGAGAAAGCAGAGTCAGTGCTCAGAAGCCCTGACCAAACAGCGCCTCTGCCCCGCAAGACCCTACCGTGAGTTAGGAACTGGCTTCTGTGGGGAGTCTTGAAGAACCAGACACTCAGGGTCTCTGCCCTGGAGTAGGTCACAGTCAAAAAGAAAACCCAGGAAGTGTGCGCATACCCAGGATGCCCCGTGGCCAGGGCTGAGTGATGGCGAGGGGAGATCTCATTCACAGTGGAGCCCAAGCTCTGAGCCCCGCTGCCAGGCTTCAAGCTCGCTCTGCCACTTCCTCGCGTGTGGACTTGGGCAAATGACTTAAGCAACCTGTGCCTCAGAGAACAGTCCTGAGGATTAAATGTCGGCATGTGAAGTGTGTAGAACAGTGCCTGATGCACAGTACTATTGGTTATTATCTGAATCCTACTAGAGAACCCGTATTGATTGGCTAAATCTAAAGCAACGGCGTCTGAACCTTTCTTCTCCCTCCCCCCATCTCTCTGTCTGTCTTTCTCTGGTTCATTTTGTACCGAGGGTGTTACCTGAATAACAATGCAGTGAACCTTTAGACATAGCATTCAGCATCAAGTTGCTGTCTACTCAGAAAGGCAGCTCAAGTCTTCCTCCCAGATGGCCCCTGCACCCAAGGTAGCTGAGCAGGTGCTCATGCCATGTTGCCCAGGGACTCAACAAGCACCACCCCCAGTTCTTGTGGATCCCACAGTAATCCTGTTTTCAATTTTGTGCCTCTTTCCCTGGATTATATTGAAAGGTGTTGTTCACAGCACTTGTATTTCTAATGAGAAGAAAAGGGCTAATTCAACCCAAGACCTTACTGAAGCTGGGTGCCTTGCTCTGTGGGTGCCATCCTGACTTCCCTCTGACACCCCCTCTGAGTGGCTGTGGCCATGGCTGGCTAGCACTCCATTTCCAGTCTTCAGGGCTTCTTAGGGCACCTGAGCATCTTTCTTCCCAAGCTGTGGTCAGGTACTCCACCACCCTTTCACAGAATACATTTCCGTTATTTAAATCATGTGACTTTGAGATATAAAGTGATTCATCATAGGGAGCGTCCAATCATGAACATGTTTGAGAGGATGGGAAAAGAGATAAGAGAGCCTGTTGTTAAAATGTTGATAGCTTGAAATCAGCCATGGTGGGAGTATTTACATTAGGGAACTGGGCAAATGCAGAGCTCTCCCCTCCCTATTTTCTGACATTTCCAGCATAAATTACAAATACGAGAGAACTTGGAGTAAAAAACAAACCAGAGGTGTGCTCGCTCAGCTGTCTGCTTGAAAGATCAGCTCACTTCCACATAATCCAAGCCTTTCCATTTTCTAAAACAGCAACAACAAAAAGACCTTTAGGTAGTGAGGTTTAAAGAAAACAAAACTGAATTTTTCTGAGACACATCTTTGTCTTTGTTGTCCTACTAAACAAGCATCCCAGGAAACTCCAGCCAGATAAATGAGAACAGCTGAGGAGAGGAGTCCTCCAGGACCCATGAAGGAGATACTCATTACAGAACCCAGTGGGGGGTAGTAGCTAAGTGCCTCTGTAATTAAGCAGGTCTACCTGGAGACATTCTGGGGACAATCCCTCTCCGAAGGAAGGCCCGGGCAGCAGGAAGGATTTGCTCCTTCCCTGTTTTTCTCACTCTGGCCAGCAGTGCACACAGGCTTTCCTCTTCCCTTTTATGGTGTCTCCTGGAGAGACTCAGCCAGAGCTGCTTTATTCAGCAGCCAGCTTCTCACTGACCCATGTATCACTCTGTAGGCAGGAGACATCGTGCAGAATAGCCAAGTGGATGTCAGATCCGGTGTTGGGGCCCTGGTGAACGCAGTGGAATGTTCGTCCTGACTCAGAGCAGCTGCTTTGGCTTATGCTGTGCCAGCGCGTACATGCAAGCCGGAGATGCTGGCCAAGCCCTGCCGTCGCAGAGTCCCTCACCTGTAGAGTCGGCCCTGGAAAGCTTGACCTTGGCTGCATATTAGAGTCACCTGGGGCAGTTTTTGAAATCCCGATGCCTAAAATTCAGTTTAGACCAGTTAGTTACACCAGAATCTCTGGAGGTAGCACATAGGCGTCAGGGGGTTTGAAATCGCCTCAAGATTGAGATGACCTCGTTAAAGAGTGAGGGCAGAGATGCAGCACAGAGCCAGCGAGTGGTTCTTATTTGGGCCGTTCAGCGCCCCCGGGGGATGTTGGGAAATATGAGCAGGTGTTTGGGGTTGCTACTTGCATTTAGGGGGTGTGGACCAGGAACATTAGAAACCTCCTGCACTTCGGAGAACAGTTCCGTACAGCTGTAAATGCCCAATCTCAGAGGCCCGTGCGTGTGCGTGTATGTGGAAAATGACAGATACACAGTACATGCAGCGCCGTCCTTTGTGTGAGGGAGATAGCCTGGTCAGTTCCAGTTTGAGATGCTGGTGATGCAGAAGCAAGATGGAGAAATGTTCCCTGGAAAATCTATACCCTGCTCGCAGAGGTCACCCCACAATGATTTGTCTAGAGTGAGAACACTGGCTCTGTGTGTGTGTGTGTGTGTGTGTGTGTGTGTGTGTAAAGCAAATGGCAAAAATCCTTTACTACTTTCTCTCACAATTTTCTTAAATATTAATGCAAATCACGGCTGGGGGGGGCTGAGTGGGGTGGGATTTGTGGAAATGGCGCTACCCAGGATTGACTAAAAAGGCAACAGCTTCCTCCCTTCTTTCTTTGGCAGATTCCACATGGTCCACTTGGTGCCCAGAACAAAAGCAGACGGCACCAACTGGCTGCCACCATGCTGGTTAGGAGATACCGATGTGGTCTGCTCGTATAGGCAGGGGGTCAGCTTCGAACCGTAAAGGTGTTTCGTCCATATTTCACCATCTACCTGCCTGGTGTTTGGATCTGCTGCTGTTCCTGTGAGATTTGCAGTATCCCTCCTTACGGTACACCTCACCTTGCACACCACGGCAGACACACCTCATCTCTTGCTGCAGCAGGTTTGTACCACAGCTGGTGCGTGGGGCGGGGGTCGGGGGTTGGGGAGTACAGCAGAGAGGGTGGAGCATGGAGCCAGACCAGGAACTGAAGGTGTTCTCTGGGCATGCTTCCAGCTCTGCCTCGTGGGCTGTGGTCAAGAGTCCTCGCATTTCAGAGTTCTCCCCGGAACAAAAGCCTGATGGCGCCTAAATCACCATCGCTGGTTTTTCGGAAGTGTCTATGAGCCACTTTGCCTGAGGTCACAGGATGTGAAGGTCACTAGGTGTGGGAGTCTGGCGAGATGAGAGCAAAGGACCAGACTAAGGGTTCCCAGCCCCAGCTATGTTAGAATCAGCTGAGGAAGCTTAAAAAAACTAACAGACAAAACAAAACAAAAAAACACTGCTGGGTTCTCACCCTAGACCATTTGGATCAGAATTTCTGTCAGGGCTCCAAGTGCAGTAAGTCCTCACTTAATGTCCTTGATAGGTTCTTGGAAACTGCAACTTTAAATAAAGCGATGAATTTAAAGAAACCAATTTTACCACGGGCTAATTGATATAAACAAGGGCGTAGTTCCTACGGCATATTTCTGGTCACAAAAACACCAAACTTCTAAATAAAGACCCAAAACACTTCTAATATGAAACATTGAAACACATGTGAGCTATACATGTTTTAAGAAGGATTAGTAAAAACAAGTAAGATCATTCTTTTCAACCACTTATTTCAGTTCAGAGCCATGGGTGGCTGGCGCCTCTCCCGGCAGGCATCTCAGGACACAAGGCGGGACCCACCTTGGACAAGACGCCCTTCCATCCCAGGGAGCACGCCCACCCCACACTCACTCAGACCGGGACAATGGGGACACGCCAGTTCACCTGACATGCACAGCTTTGGAATGTGGGAGGAAACCAGAAGACCGAGAGGAAACCCACGCAGACTCGGGGGGAATGTGCAAACTCTACACACACAGTGGCCCCGGCTGGGAATTGATTTTTCCCCCTCACCAGCACATGTCGTTTGGAGGCTAGAAGATAATCAGATTCACTCCCATCACACAGGACAGGTAAAGCTTCACGTTCTGTGGCTGCTGTCTCTGCCATCTCCACACATAGGCCTTATTGCCATTGGTGTCCAAGTTAGAAGAGGCAGAACAAATGATACCTTGTGAGGAACAGACATGATACAAAATGCAAAAGGGATTACAGAGACTTTTCTGTGTTCTGCAGTTGTTCAAGGCAGGAGAGATTTGGGGGTTCTCTCTAAAATTTTTAAAAATAGAGATAAAGAAAACATAACCCAAGTAAATAGTTGGACAGATTACTGAGAAATGCTCTCTTCTTGAGTCACTGAAGCAAGATTTTAAACAGCCGATACTGGATGGTTGAAAGTAAGAAACCCCATCTGGGAACAAAATACAGAATTATTACAACTATGAGAATGGAAAGCAGTCAAACCAGAGCAGACCCTTTCTCAGGAGAATTGCCCCAGGCCAAACACAGGCTGCTTTCCTGGGGGGTAATGCCCCTCCTCGCACCCTGCTTCTTTGTACACAGCTAAGTAAAACTAATTCACAAGGGTGACAGAAGGCTGGTTCCCTTGCCCCAAGTGGGCACTGGCTGTATGTTGTGTTTGTGTTCTAGAGCTCTGGCTGTATGGTGTGTTTGTGTTCTAGAGCTCTCTGTGGGGTCAGGCTGAAGCCAGACTCCTGCCGACACCCCACACTTGCTTATGCCCTTTCTCTGCCTCACCCTGCTGTGTCACTCCCCACGGGAAGGCCCTTCCCCACTACATCACAGCTATGAGAACCCTTGTCCCAGGCTCTGCTTCCAGGGAACCTATTCTAGGACAGTGGCTTATAGGCGCTTTATTTGAGAAGAACTGGAATGTAGGCTAGCATCCTGGATACTTTCTTGGACCCTTGAGAATGTTGGAGAGCAAGATTTTGGGTTGTGGGAGATCTTAAGAGAAGAAGGGAGAGAAAACAGAGTGAATGTGGAAAAGTGAGCAAAGGAACTGAAGAAAAAAACACTCCTGCCTGATGAAAACTTTGTGGAGTAGCAGGTCAGATTCCCAAGAACACAGGCACACAAATGTCACTTTTCCAATGTGTCCTGAAAATGGAAGGTGAGGTATTTGGAGGATGTGGCAGCCAATGCTTTTTTGGATCTTGAGCCTACCTTTCCCGTGCTTCCTGATTGGTTCTTACTTTTGAACACCAGGAAGATTTCCTTGACTTCTGGGGCTTTCAGTTCCTCAGTGGAGATTTTGCATTCCTCTCACTAGCAGCTGGTGTTGATTATCCTTCCACAGTACAATTAGAGTGCTGGCACCACCGCGGAGCACAGCATCTGTAAAACAATTTCCCATAACAGCTAAAGGAGGTTCTAGGATTAGTCACTTTTGTTTGGAACAGTCTGAGAGCTACTGTGTAAGAAGGACATGTCCTGGACTCAGGGAGGCATGAGGTTCTTTAGGTAGCAGCAAAACGGTGCAAAGTATGGGTTCTGAGGTCAACTTCCTCTTACAGGATTTGTGATGATTAAATGAGATCATGCTCTCAGAGCACTTAGCTCAAGGTTCGCCTGATGTAAATGCACAGTAAACGTCACCCATCATGATGGACGTTCCTGAGCCTCTCTAGCATTCTTGTATTTGCTCTATTTGTTAGTGCTTTACGGGTCTCAGATAACAGCCCCTGCTCCTGAGGATGACCGAAACCCCTCCCTGTTCGCTCTGAAACTCTTGGATCTCTCTTTGATCTTGGTTCTTAGCTGACTGACTCTATAGGACCTCATCTCAGTGTCTGGTCCCATCTATTTGGTAATAACCCTTTGCCCTGCCCACCCCCCACCCCCCCACCATCTCTGCTTTTGGTCACTTGTGTCTGGCTTTCCTGTTCAGCAATTCTTGCCCTTCAGGCTTTGATATTTAACCAAGATCTTGGGTGAGAAAAATGTCCTCTCTTACATTAATGTAGCTAAGGAGTTATGTGGAACCCCATCAGCTGTACTCGTCTTCTCAACCTCTGAGTAGAAGAGAATGCAACTGTCTCCTTCTGCTTTAGGCTTGGGAAAGCGAGGACTTGGGCAGAAAGAGCACTAAACAATTCCTCCTTACCCCACTTTCAGCCTTGGATACCAAGACAGGGTCTGTATTACCAAGTGCTATGCACGTTAGAAACTTGTGCTTGGTGTTAATTTAGTTGGACTTATTTGCTATATTTTAGTTCCATTTGATTGGAGAATCATATGCTCTACTAGAAACACCTCATTATCTGGTCATGGCACAATGTTTTCTATTCCTTTGGAGGTCAAGTGCATCACTGATGAAGACATGAGCAGACAATTTATGGTAGACACATTTCTTGTGCTTTGTGCTTTTCAGAAGTACAACCTATCATGACAACATATCAGTGCTTTGTGGCTTCAATAGATTTGTTTTGGGGAATGGGAGGCTGTAGTGGTGATCTCTGTTTGGCCTCTGTGCCTACAATCCTGCACTCCACATTCCCAACCTTTGAAGTTTTCTACATTTCCTGCCTCAGAGTCCACACCACAGCCTTCCCCTACTCCAGTCCCCATCTTCCCTACTTTGTGTGGGATGCGGGGATTTCGGCCAAGGCAGCTTTGTCTTGAGCACTCAACTCTACCTGAGAAGGAGTTAGTTAGCCTGGGAGCCTTAGACAAATAGACACTTGAAATAAATCTAGTAGCTTATTTACTTTTGTATTCTTTATGAAAAACTGTCCAATAATATTGAGATGATTTTTGTGGCTTTACTCCGTAGTCATTTTACTGAAAGATAAAGGGCTGGATTCTCGCCCAGCCTTCTCCATTTAGTAGCTGTGACCATGGACATGGTATATCGCCCAATTAAGACTTGGGTTCCACTTTTTTAGAATGGGGACAATAACTCCCTGATGGAGTCACTATGCGCATGCCCAGCACATAGGAATCATCTAATAAGTGGTAGATATTATTATTATTAACTGCAAAGATAAGTCATCAGTGTCACAGCTGGAATGGGACCTTCATTATTTAAAAGGTTGAGGCTGTCATGAAAGAAAACAGATGTACTAGAAGCTGCATTACCTTTCCCGAAAGGAAAAGGTATTGAGTGTGATATGACATCAATACACAGGCAGAGGAATAAAGACTGCAGATTTAATGTGCAAAGTAGGTTTTCTTCATGTTGCCTAAGGTTACAACAGATATAACTATAGTGCTCATCTGTATTTCTTGGGAACCCAAAATTTATTTCTAAATATCCTTTTGAGGTAGACAATGAAAAAGGAGAGAGACATCGAGGTTGAAGATGGGGAATAAATCCCGTTTAACTCTAGGTATGTTTAATTCATGTTTGTGAATTATTAGTACAATAAACGCTGATTTCATTCATAACCAAGTGGTGCTATTTATGTTTGAATGAAAAGCACATACATTTGTTCACACAAAGCTCTATTGTGAGCTAAAAAAAATCAGTTTTTATTGTTCAAACAATTGTGCATGAACCAAAAGCTCAAAATGAAGGTTCTGAGAATTGTGAGCATAAACTGGAAATTTTAACGTGTTCGAGTTTTTTAACGTCAGGTCAGAGGATGGGTTAGGGCTTAGTATGGGTGAACAGTCTCAAGAATATTTTCCAGCGGTCTGGATGCTGCTCACTTAAGCTTGGTTATTTTCTACTGGTGATTCTGAGGCATGCAGAAGGAGTAGCCTTTGATTTCTTCACAGCTTCAAAAAGAATGAGAGATCAACTATGCCCAGAGGAAGCAGCAGCTGTGTTTGTGGGTACTAATTCACTGACAGGTTTGAGAAACAAAGAAGCGCCATATGTACAGAGCCAACAGGTGCTTTTGGAACCTACCACAGGTTGAAGCTCTGGGGGAGTTAAAGAGAGGCCACACCCATTTTGCCAATGGAATTAAGGTTGCTAATCCAATGACCTTAAGATAGGGAGACTGTCCTGAATTATCCACATGGACTCAGCGGAATCACAGAGGTCCTTAAAAGCGGGACAGGGAAGCAAAGAGGAGACTCAGAGCAAGATGTGGCTGGGGATAGAGGCACAGACGGTGCATAGTGGCTGGCTTTAAAGATGGAGGAAAGGGGCCATGAGTCAAGGAATGTGGGTATATTAGGGTTCTCCAGAGAAACAGAACCCACAGTACGCACACACACAATCACACAATTGTAAGGAATTGGCACACAAAATTATGGAGGTTGAGAATCCCACAGCCTGACGTCTACAAGCTGGAGACCCAGGGAAGCCAGTGCTTCATTCCAGCCCCAGTCTGAAGGCCTGAGAATCAGGGGAGCCAATGGTATAAACCTCAGTCCAAGGGCAGGAGAAGACCAATGTCTCAGCTCATGCAGGTAGGCAGACTGGATAATGGTCACCCTCATTGGACAGAGCAAACTACTGAGTCCACCACAAAAATGCTAATCTCATCCCAAAACACCCTCACAGACACACCAGAAATAATGTTTAATCTGAGCACTCTGTGCCCAGTCAAGTTGACACATAAAATTAACCATCACCATGGGTAGCCTCTAGAACAGCAATTCTCAATCTGTGGGTCACGAACGCTTTGGGGGTCGAACGACCCTTTTATAGGGGTCGCCGGGTACTCGTATATGGGTGTATTTGCATGTGGGCCTGGAGATGGATAGAGGGGTGGTGTCTCGGTTCCTAAGACCATCGAAAATCTGTGTTTTCCGATGGTCTTAGGCGACCCCTGTGAAAGGTTGAGAACCGCTGCTCTAGAAGCTAGAAGGGGCAAGGAAATGTATTCTTTTTAGAGACCCCAGAAAGATCTACACCCACTGCCAACACCTTTATTTTAGCCCAGTAAGACCCAGCTTGCACTTCTAACCTACAGAACTTACTTACCAGGTCACCACCCCATCACAGGGAAACAGTCCATTATCTGTCTATATCTTCCACTACAGTGGTGGCCAACTTAAGAACAAAAGACTGGGCCGGCCGAGTGGCGCGATGGTTAAGAACTGGCTTGGGACACCAGAGGGCCCCGGTTCGGATCCCACATATGAGGGCCAATGACACTGCCCTCTACAGCTAAGATGCTGAACAACAGCTCAACCTGGAGCTGGGC
>NW_017731521.1:799647-801982 GCF_001890085.2 Hipposideros armiger | reverse complement strand
GTCTTGCAACGTACTTCCCATGGGTAAGAGGGGACTGTCCCCCTCAATAAGTATCTACTAGCTCCATGAGAAACCAGAAAACTGTAATAACCAGAGTTATATGCAATGAAGAGTGTTTTAGTTAACTTAAGGGCCACATGACAGAAAGCAAATGTAATTCTGGGGGAAAAAAATCACAAAACCTATTTAGATTTTGCAACCAAAATTAAATCACTCAAAAAAAAGTGTTCCTTCCCCCCCCCCAAAAAAAAAGAACAAAAGACTATGTCTTACCCACACCGATGTACAATCTCCTCTCCCCAGCCCAAAGTTCCTGGTGCTCAGTGAATATGTGTTGAATATTTACTTATTCAACAAATATATGTATATATACATATACGTACTGGGGATTAGGACATAGATATATTTGGAGCAAGTATTCTGCCCAGGACAAAGAAATATTCTCATTTCTGTCCCCATCTGCTCTAATCTGCCACTTCTGGCTTCTTCAGATGATCACTTTTCTTTCTGTCCACACTTTTCTCATCAAATATATACTGAGAATCCTTTTCCCTATTGAAATTAACCAAAGAGTTGTTTAAATAGAAATAAACATTCGAATACAAATTTATTGTTTGTAAATAGTACTTAGAATTTAGAGTTGAGCTGTGATATTCCACAGAAATGACATGTGTTCTTTAGGGACCTTCCCATGCATGTGCTACTAGAGGTGTGAGTAGAGAGAGAGAGAAGGAAAGGTGTGAAGTTTGGTTCATTTTCAGGGGATGAAGGAGGAAAAGAACCTTTCTCAAATACATACCATGTCCCAGGTGATACCGTGTATGGTATCTTACCTGTGAGGATATTATTATCCTGTTTCATAGACGTTAAGGGTCAGAGAGTTGCAGCCACCATTAGGTTCACGCAGCTGGGACATGGTGGGTTGGCACTGGATGGCAATGCCATCTTCCTTTCCATCGTTCTTTCTTTCAACAGCTTAACAACTCCGAAAATGATGTTTTCCCAGATGTCTGAGAGCCAAACAAATCTGAGAAGAAACAGTCATCTTTTCCCTGAGCCACTAATCCAGCTGCTTTTTGCTTTGGTTGATGTTCTTGGGGCACCTGAAGCCTGAGGCCACTTTAGACCTGAAGTCCTGCATCCTATATGTCTACCCAGAGTCCTTTGTTCTTGGACAGCACAATGGAGTGCCTTTCCAGGAAAAGCTGAGGCTGGTGTGAAGGAAATCATAGAGATTTTAGACAGACCCAGCCTTTTCCCTAGAGCCGCTTTTACTTCCTGACAGCTAATTTATCCAGATGCTTGGCCCTGGGCCTACAACCCTCCAGCTCCGTCTGGCCATTTTTTAATGCCCAGACTGTCTGGTGGAGCCTGCTGCTGATAGCCATGGGAACCAATTACTTCTGTGGCATGGCTTGGGGCTCAGTGGCAGCATCTGTGTGAACAACATGGGCCTTCTCAGCTTGTAGGATGTGTGGTAACTTGGAGGGGGTTGCTTTAAAGGTTCCATTTGCATTATCAGCAGAGGATATGGAAAACAGCTCAATTTCAGCTGATTACCCACTAAAGTGCCTGGATGCTGCTCTGTAATTTTCATCGCTGCTTACTGGGCTCTTCAACAAAGTTTGCAGGCAAATTTAATGGAACACATTCAGTCCTGCTGAATAGCAAACAGAGAAGGCACCAGCTTCCTGCTCTCTTTGTTTGGAAGCATCTGTTACCATAACATAGTAAACATATTTTTAAACCATTCTTAGAACAGTCATCTGTGAGACACGTTTCCAGTGCAGCCTTGGGCCCAGACTTTGGTTTTCCCACAGCCTCAGCCAGCAAGAATTGTCTCTTACCCAAGGGCAACGAGGTTGGCTCAAACAAGGATTTCTAGGAAATGGCTCCTGGCCATCTAAATGGATAAACTCTCCTAACACGTGTTAGAATCCAGTGATTAAATTATAACCCTGTGGCACAATCATACAATGGCGCGTACTTGTCAGCCATTAAAAAGGTTGTGGTAGATTCCACTTCTTATACTTTAACATGCTCGTGAGTCACTTGGCGATCTTGTTTCAGTGAAGATCTGATGCACTAGGTCTGGGCTGGGCCTCAGGTTCTGCATTTCCAACACGCTCCCAGGTGATGATCCTTGCACCACATTTTGAGTAGCAAGTCTGTAAAAAATTTATATTTGCATGGGAAGGTGTTCATGGAACCAGTAAGAAAGAAATAGAAGATTGCCATATGTAGGCTATGATCCCATTTATGTGAAAAAGTACACACACACACACACACACACACACACACACACACACACACATGAGAGAGAGAGAGAGAGAGA
>NW_017731521.1:790140-796930 GCF_001890085.2 Hipposideros armiger | reverse complement strand
CAGTGACATCTTGGGATGATCCACAGCTTTAGACTTAATTTCTCATTATTAAAAACTTCTGTCTGGTTCAGTTTGAAACCAACCTCATCTCTTCTTTCTTTCCTCTCTCTGGCTAGAACATGAATTTCAGGACCTATAGTTGGGAGGGGATTTTTTTTTTTATTTGTTTTTGTTTTTTCCTCTCCTTCTGCCCTCCTGGGGGATAGGTGCTGGGTGGGGAAGAGGGGTTTGGGGAGCGAGGGGCAGGCTGTACGACACACTGTCACCTGCAGGTGGTGGGCAGTGGCCCTGATCGTTTTACTGGTCACTTTGGTTGGCTGCTGGCATCTCTGCTGATGTGGTCTCTTTGTGTCATGTCATTTTTCTGGGTGTATGTTCAGCTTGACTCTGGTTCTTCCCTCACTGAGAGCCCTTTAGAAAAGAACAGTGGTGTCCCTGTCAAGCCGTGCTGGTGGCTTCCATCCTTACCCTCCATCTCGGTAGGTTATCTCCTCACTTGGCATCACAATCACTGGGCACCACAGTTCCTGCCTCTCTATCCCTCAACTCCGTCACATGGAGCCAGGAAGGCCACCTGATTTCTTCTCCACACCCTCTAAGGGCCTCAGGGAACTGTGGGGTGGAAGGTCATCTTTTATCCGAGCACAGCACACCCTGATCCCTTCTTGCTGTTGTAGGAGATATTCCAGCAAATTCCTATCATCAGAAATCTCCAGCCAAGATGCTGGCCCCAAAGTGGGCTTTCAGATATCACTACCTGGTGGCTAGATGCCAGCCTCTTCCTGCGTGCAGGTACCTCAGTCTGCATGCATTATTCTTAGGAGCCCCAACTTGGCAAGAGTGGGAAGTGCTGTGAGGGAGGCGGGGAGGGCCAGTCTCCTCACCAGGACCAGTGACTCCCTGGGGGTCTGCTGATGCCTGGCGTGATGAGGGTGAGGGCTGGGCTAGTGCCAGTTAGCATCTGGCCCTAATTGTTTTCTGCTCATTTAACAATGTTGGGGAGTGGCTATGTTTATTATCTTGAGTGTGGCAATGGTTTCATGGCTGTATAAATATGTCAAAACTTATCAAATTATACATGTCAACTATGTGTCGTTTATTGTATGTCCATTGTACCTCAGTAAAGGTGGTCAAAACTGTTGGGATAACTTACTGCCTGCTTTTCCTTTTCAACACTTATATTATTTTGAATAATGCTGCGTGAACATCATCATGCATATAGGTTTTTTTTTTTAATGTTTCCTTAAGATAAATTCCTAGGAGTTGGATTACTGGCTACAAGAAAATAACCATTTTTTTTTGTAGCTCCCAGTACATATTGCTATATTGCTTTTCCAAAGAATTGTGCCAATTTCCAATGTAGTAGCAAGTATAAATATGCTAGTTTAATAGCAACCTTAAATTTGAGTGTTATTTAAAAAATATATTCCTAGATATAAAATAGTACATTAATTTTTATTTCTTAGATTAACATAAAGGATAACACATTTGTTTATGTTTGGACAATTTGTATTTCCTCTTGTAAGAACTGCCTGTTCTCATTCTTTATCTATTTACCTACTGGGGTTTTGATGTTCTTTTATTTTGATTTCTATAAATGTTGTCATAAAGTTGTTTGTGAAATAAAACAAATGTTTTCTCCAAAAGTAGTGTTTATACCCATGGTTAGAGTTTGAGAACAGATTCGACCAAAGTATGTGAGGCTTGGTTCTAGACTGTGGAGGGCTCTCAGCTGCCTCTCCTGGTTTCTGGAATGAGGGTATTCCCTCTGTGTATGCAGGCTAAGGTGACTTTTCCAGGCAACCCTGTCTGCCACTAGTCACACAGCCTCCCTGGTGGTTAACATTTCTACTAAGTTTTCTGATGCTAATCTTATTAGAATTGTATGTTTCCTTTTAGGACTATGATTTTAAACTGGGAGAGTGGTAGAGAGATATGAAGTGGGAAGTGGAATGGTGGCATGTGTAATTTAAAAAAATTATGTCATAAAGTGTTATTTAGAGTATTTTGAAATGTCAAATAGTGTCAAAAGATTTATATACACGGATAGTGTATATGAGGTTTTAAAAAATACCAAAACAGAGCAGAGCCTATAAAAGATTAAGAAACACGGCTCTCTGCTTCTTTTCAAGATGGTGGCATGAGTTCGTGTTTTAAACTCCACAACAGTGATACATTTACACACACACATACACACACACTCACACACTCACACTCACACACACATTCCAGACACATTCCATCCTCTAAAGGAAGCTAAAGATCTATGTGGATAAAAATAAAAATGGAAGCATATAACCAAAATGGGAATTGAAGTGGAAGTGAATCCAGAAATGTCCAGAGTTGGCTAGAACTCGGGTTTCTGTGATGTAGATGGGATCAAGAGCACCCCATGTGTAGATGGCTGGCAGTCAGTCTCACACAGTGGACCAGGGGTCAGGCAGGTTGCTCACCCATGAAAGGGCTAGTGCCTGACTATAGCTAAATACAACCACAATTTAATATGAGTTTGTTTGTTTAAAAGAGTAAACATCAGGAAAGCTGTGCAGCTGTGGGGGCTAGAGGAATCAGAGAAGGCAATGGAGATAAAATATATGCCAGGACATCTGCTGATGTAATGGCAAAATCTGTGATATCACCCCAGAGTGGAAAGCCCTCAGCTGCTGACATAAGACCTCTTCTCAAGTAGGCGTCCCAGGAGCTGGGTGAATGCATTGCAAAAACACTGGACAGAAGAGAGTGATGGAGAGAGAGGGATAACATGCCACCATCTTAATGAAAATAACAAAGCACGAAATGCCCACTTCAAGAAAGCTGGTCAATGAATGAAGAATAAAGAGAAGAATTAATTATTGAAAAAATGAAATGAATTAATCCCAAAATGACTTTAAAGTAAGTATGTTTAAGTTATTCAGAGATAAAGGAAGGAATAACAACCATAAAAGTTTTGTGAAATAAAAACTTGCAGCAATGAATCAAGGACAATGGATATTTTAAAAAAAACTAATTGAAAATATCTTAGAAATAAAAAATATAGTAATTGAGATTAGAAACTCAATAAATGGAATAAATTATAGAATTGATAACAAAGAGAATTATGAGATTTGAAAATAATACTGAAGAATTCACCTAGAAAGAACAGAGAATTAAAGAGAGAAAAATGTTAAGTGAAATAAAAGATGGATGAGAGGCCCTAGGTAGTCACCATCCCTCCTTGCCCTGCCAAATCCCTGTTGAGAGAACTGCTTAAGGAGGGAACTACCAAGAAATAAGGAAACCCAGAATAAATAAACGAGATACTAGGAACAGTAATGAGGAAAGTAGTAGATAAAAATATATTGGTAAATTAAATTAAAAACTGACAAGAATAATGTTTTTGTTTATTTAAAAGAGAGTTGGAAATAAAATATAGACAGTAAATACAAGGATGACAAGAGGGATATAATGGATAATGCACACAGAGATCATTGCCTGTTTCAGAAGGATAGGGATACTGAATTTAGACTTTGTTAGATAATATACAGTTTAATATCTATGTTAAAAGTAGTTACCAAAAGAAAAGAAACAAAATTTATCACTTCCAAACCCTTATAGAAGGAACAAGGGAACAAATGCAGTTTTATCAATCCAAGAGAAGAAATGAAACAAAAAAGGAAAAGAAAAAGAGGAGAGGGGAAGATGGTACACAGAAGATACTGCTCATGAGTAGAAACTAGAAGAGCAAATTAGACCTAAAGTAAGTAAAAGAAAAAATAATAAAGAGTAAATAGAAATAAAGAACAGACAAGCAATGAAACTGAAAGTTAGTTCATTGCGAAGATCAAGAAAATTGATAACTCTAGCTATAACAATCAGGGAGGGAAAACACAAATTACTAACATTGGGAATGAAAGAAGTGACATGACTCCAGATTCTACAGATATTGAAAGGGTAATATGGGAATGTTATGAACAATTTTATGCCAAATAATTTGATAATTTAGATGGATAAATTCCAGGAAAGACTCACACTAACAGCTTTTTCAAGAAGAAATGGATAAATTGAATAGCCTATATTTATTCAGGAAGTTGAATCTGTAGTTGAAAAGCTACAAAGGAAACTCCAGGCCCATATGGCTTTACTGGTGAATTCTGCCAAATATTTAAGGGTGAAAAAAAAATATNGAGAGAGAGAGAGAGAGAGAGAGAGAGAGAGAGAGAGAGAGAGACCGACCAGAAGGAAATGCTATAACAAGTTAATAGTAGAGTGTGCTGAATGGCAGGATTTAGGGCAATGGTTACCTTCATCCTTCTGATTATCTTTTTTTGTTATATATTCTATAGTAAACATTTTATAATAAAAACAATCTTTAAAGCATCTGCTAACAGGAGAACACAGCAGTCTTTTCTGAAGCATTCATTTCTACAGGGGAAATATTCTGCAAATGCTGTTGGGAGAGGAAGGTCTGGTGAGTTCCCACAAATGGACCATTTAGGATCATGGAAAGGTGGGGGTGGGGGTGGGCTTTTATTTTTCATTTTGTAATCTTATGTAAAGTATATATATATATATATATACATACATTATATACATATACACACATACATGCACACCTATATGTATATAGGTATATATGTGTATATGTGTACTGCTACATGTATTTATATATACATATATAACTTGTCACAGACATCCTACTTTTGCAAGTTAAAAAAAAGACACAGATGTGATTGTGTAAGAAAAACAGGGGAGGAATAATCTAAACTGATTAATAGCTTTCTAATTGTATTTAGGCTACATGGCAAGTAACCATGATTAAAATGGAAGCTTTTTTTCAGTTGCAAACATGATTAATTAATAAATTCATTATGGCTACAAAAAAACATATTCACACTTAAACCAAACTGTAAGGGAAAAAATCCCCTCTGATAACGTTTCCTTCAGGGTCTGTGTCCCTGAGTTAGCTAGCGGAGAGGAGAAGGCTCTCTGAAGACCCTGACTGTGTGGAGTGAGCTCTGAGGTTTCCAATGTGCAGACGTACTCGACTAAGTGGAGTTCCGCAACCCTCACTCGGACACATGGGACCGCACAGAGGCCTGCCCTGTTCCATTTCCGCAGATGTCTGGTGAGCTGACCTCTGTTAACCGTCTTTGGGACTGAACTGCCGTATCTCAGAGGTTTGCTGCTTTCGAGCTGTCTCATCACTACCTTATAAACCTTAAGTGAACAGTTCACTGCCAAGACCCACACTTGAAACACTCACCTGCCAACAGCACAGGTCTCTCTCATATCTTTTACTTCAACTTTCTCTTGTGTGAGAAGTTGGTAGAAACCCATATTTGGCCCTGAGTAGTCTCTAGGTAGATGGAAATCAGCCGAAACCAGGAAATCTGAATTAACGGCTAGAAATTCTCCAAGTTTCTGTGCCACCTTTCCATGTGTGGGGAAGGCTATGAAGTGCGGAAGAAGTGTGACCTCTGAGGATAACCTAAGGAAGGCCAGCCCTCAGTGGAGGCGCGGAGAGGACAAAATGCTGCGGGTCGAACCTGTGGCCCAGTGCCTGCCAAGAGACCCCTCAGCGAAATCCTGCATCTTCCAAACGCTTGCTTTGTGTCCCAGAATGGTGCAAACTCCAAGAACCTAAAGAAAGAGAACTGAAAATATTGTAGAAGGCTAGAAAAGTCCCAGATTCGAGCATGTATCTTATTGCATAGAAATTAAGAAATTCAACTAAGCATTATACATTATGAATGTGTTCATATAGTCTATGTGTATACTTTTGTCATTAGGATCCATATTTCTCACCAAGATTTATAAGGCTTGACCCCGCTTCTCTCCCTGGGTCTCTGCTGACCTGCAGCTCCAACTTGTTCTCCATGCTGCAGCCCCTTCGAACTTGGCTCTGTTAGTCTAGAAAACGTGCTCCATGTCTCTGGGGTCATCTTATAAGCTCTGCCCCCTGCCCTGTGCCCTCAAGCTCTTCCCCTGACCGCCTTCCACACCTTCTTTTTGTCTCACTATACTGAACACTTACTCTTGGAAGCCTTGGGGGCCTCCAGGTGCCCTCTCTGTGCTCCATCCAGCTGCCCATGCCCAGCACAGCCCTCAGCACCTTGCAGCCTTAGAGCTGCACACAGGTGAGGACGGCAAGCCCCTCAGCCCTGCTCTGCGCTGTGCCCACAGCAGCCCACACAGCCTCACACGTAGCAAATGGGTGCTCAAAGCTATTTCTCAAATCATCGAAGAGAAAAAGAACATGGACAGTGAATGTAACAGGTCCTCAGATAACGTCATTTCACCTTGTCCTTTCGTTGTAATGTTATAACATTGATGACATGCTAGGAACTTTACTCTTGTTTATGTCAATTATCCTGTGGTAAAATTTGTTTCATTATATGTCGTTTCGCTTAGTGTTGCAGGACCTGTCACCGATGTTGAGGACTTACTGTGTACTTTCTGAGCTGGTGAGGCAGGATGGTGGGCGGTTTCTTCTCCCCACTTTTGTATATCATGAAAGAAATGTAAGACAAGTCATTTAAAGACTACAATCATACCACATGAACAAAATAATTTTTCTTTTTCTTACTCCCTTTAAGAATCTGCCCACATACCTGTTTTACATAGTCGTTATATGTTTTTTTGTTAAATTATTGTTATTATTTGGGATCATAGTTTATAAACAGATTGCATTTTTCTACACAGTTCTTCATACTTACATTTTTGTTGGCTGTATAAGATAGCGAGTCGATATATTATACTTTCTCTAGCCTCTTCATTTTGTGATTGTGTCAGGTGTAGTGAATTCGCTACA
>NW_017731521.1:783934-785262 GCF_001890085.2 Hipposideros armiger | reverse complement strand
AAAAATAATATTATACAAATTCTTCCAGGGAATTGAAAAGTAGGAAGTGCTCTCCAAATAAGTCTACTATAAGTCTAGCATTACCCTAATACTGAGTCCAGATAAAGACATAATAGTGTAATG
The DNA here is from genome assembly GCF_001890085.2 of Hipposideros armiger. Taxonomy (NCBI): domain Eukaryota; kingdom Metazoa; phylum Chordata; class Mammalia; order Chiroptera; family Hipposideridae; genus Hipposideros; species Hipposideros armiger. The sequence continues at coordinate 785,139 of NW_017731521.1, read as the reverse complement.
TAATGTAATGAACATAGAAGCAAAAATTGTAAACAAAATCTAGCTATTAAAATAACAGTCTATGAAAAATATAGTACATCATGATCAAGGGAGGAATGAAATGCTGGTTCAACATCTGAAAATAAAATAATTCACCATATTAACAATGTAAAAAAGAAAAAAAAAGGCCATTTCGATAGATATAGAGAAAGCACTTAACAAAATCCAATATACATTACTGATAATATTGCTCAGTTAATTAGGAATAGAAGAGAACTTCCTCAATTAAATAAAGAACATCTATAAGAGACATACAGCCAACAGCATACTAACTGGTGAAAGATTAAATGCTTCTCTCTAAAGATGAGGACCAATACAAAAATATCTGCCTTTTATTACTTCTGTTCAGTATTTTATTGCAGGTTCTAGCCAGCACAACATGGTAAAATAAAGAAGTAAAAGGCATCTGTATTGGAAAGAAACAAGCACACCTGTCTTTATTTAGAGATGTGATTGTTGATGTAGAAATGCTGTGGAATCTACAAAAAAAGCTACTAGAACTAATAATTGAGTTTATTAAATTGTACAATACAAGGTCAATATACAAAAATTAATTCTTGGTCTATATATTGCAATGAACACTCTGAAATTTAAATTCAAAAAACAATACCATTTACAGTAACATAAAAAAATACTAAGTGCTTAGAGATAAATCTTTCAAAAGATATGTATGATATATACAATGAAAAATAGAAAATATTGCTGCATGAAATTAAAGTAGAACCAAATAAAAGGAGAGGTACTCTGTTCATAAGTCAGAAGTCTCAGTATTATTAAGGTGTCAGCTAACCCTAAATTGATTCATAGATTCAATGCAATCTCAATCAAAATCAGCAGGCTTTAAAAAATCAATTTGTACAAATTAAGAAAATGCAAACAATACCATAGGAAAGTTGGTGAGTGGTTTGTATGTATATATCTCCCCATTATTCAGGAGTCCATATTTGCAAAATCGCCTACTTGCTATAAAACTTATTTGTAACCTCCGATGTCAATACTTGCAGCACTTTTACCGTCATTCAGGGAGGTCTGAGGATGGCCAATGAATTGGAGACACCCAATGCTCATGTTCCCAGATGAGGCTGAGCAAGGTGATGCTCTGCTTTGCTGTTTTCAGCTCTCATACTGTCATAAGTGTCCTTTTCATGGTCTGTTTAGTGCCATGT
>NW_017731521.1:761516-783459 GCF_001890085.2 Hipposideros armiger | reverse complement strand
CAACAATATATATTAAATAAGGTGTCTTTAAACAGACACACACAATACACAGTTACGTATTGATTGGTCATGAAAATGTGGTGATCAGAGGCTCACAGGAACCTTGCCCTGTATTTCCCTTAATAGCCGTGGTTCAGTATTTGATAATTCAGTGTTTGCAGTGTCTTTATAGTGATAACTACCATCAATAATGAGAATTGACTATGTGCACACAACAGTGTATAGACAGTGAGCATATGAAAATACACTCACTGAAAATCTGGAAAGGCAAATATAATAAACATAGACGTATTTCATGCTTCTCAGAGTGGCAAACATCCTATACTCTGACAAACTCTTTTCAAGATAGGAGGAAACAGGAGCCTTTATGCACTTCAGTGATAGTTGAAATTGGTAAAAACACTTCAGAGAGCAATTTGACAAAATCTAATCAAGTTGAAAATGTACATTTCCTTTGGCTCAGCAATTCTACTTCGGGATACAGAGCTCAGAAAAACCCATATCTGTGGTACTGGTTTCAATACTTTTAGTAGAGTAATGATGCCTGCTTTAATTTGGATGTGGTAAGGACCCCACTAAATATTCCTGACTGTTAAACTCATTGGTGTTTTCCAGCACAGCATTAAAGTCTAAGTGTAGCAATATTCCTGGGGGGATCTCGGCATGGAAACTTGTGTGTAATTATGTGTACAGCCATGTTATTAATGTGGTACAGCAGTTCTGATTATGACATAGTTTCAGTTTCAAGGATAGCCCTTTGTACAGCAAATTCTTCACATGAGTCCTGAATAATACTTGTAATGTTGAAATCTGCCTTGGGGAGAGTCCTGGGCCTAACCTGTATATTAGATTATCTTGGTTTATACAAAAGTAGATTTAAAATTCTGCTTTTGATTTAGCCCATGTATTGTTCATTTAAAAATATAATACAAACTAAATAATGTATCTAACATATTTGCTAAATATAAAGAATAATAATAAAAAGCATATCCATGTTTTTACCCTAGCTTAACAAATAGGACATCAGTAATCTCTGTGAAGCCTTCTGTGTACTACCCCTCATCCATTCCCCACATCCCGCAACCCTGGAGCTCAGCACTATCCTAATATTTGTGGGAAGATTTCAAACTGTTGATTTAATTACTTTGATCAGCATATAATTTTTTAGGTTTTATTTTTCTTCCTGGGTCAAATTTGGTAAGGTTCATAGGAATTTGTCATCAAATTTATTGGCAAAAAGGTGTTTATAATTTTCTCTCATAAGCTTTTAAGTATCTGTAGCATTCCTTCAAGTCTCCTATTGCTTCTGTCAGTGTTTTTCTTAATCTATTTTGTCTGGGGGTTGTCTGTTTTATCAGTCTTTTCAAAAGTATTAATTTTTGACTTTATTGATCCTGTATGTAATTTTTTTCCCTTCTGTCCTTATCTTTATTATTTTCCTCTTCTATTGTTTTCTGTTTTTAAAATGTTTCCTAAGTTGTATACTCTTTAATTTTCAGCCTTATATTGTTTTCTAACATAAACATTTAATACCATAATTTATCTTCTAAGCAATGTATTAGGTGCACTCACAATTTTAAACATGTAGAATTTATTTTTATCATGAGTTCCATTTTCATTTCACCTTCAACCTGAGAGTTATTTAAAAGTATGCTTTCAAATTTCCAAGCACATGGTCTTTTGTAGATATCTTTTGATCACTGATTTCCAACGTAACATGAACCTAATGATATCAGTACTTTGAAATTTCTTGACACTTATTTTATGGACTACTATGAGGCCAATTTTTTATAAATGTCTCCATGTTTGAAAAGAAAGTGAATTCTATTGTTGAATGTAAACTTTGAAATATGTCCCACAAAACAAATGTTAATTATATGGGTCCAATCTTGGATATACTTACTGAATTTTTGTCTGCATAATTTATCAATTGTAAAAGATATTAGAATTCTTCAGTATATTGGTTGATTTATATTTATAAATCTGAAAATTTTAATTTGAATATTGAAGATATATATATATATATATATATATATATATATATATTTAAATAGTAGACTATTGTTTGATACAAGTTTTAGATTTACAGAACATTGAGCAAATACAGAGAGTTTTCATTTACCCTCTCTCTCCCTTCCTTGCTCTGGGTTTTTCCTATTATTAACAACTTGGATTAGTGTGCTGCATTAGTTACAATTAATAAACCAAAACTGATACATTATATTAACTAAAGTCCCTAGTTTACATTAGTGTTCATTCTTTGTCTGTGGGTTCTGTGGGTTTTGACAAATGTATAATGTTATGTATCCACCATTACAGTATCATACACAATAGCTTTACTATGTTACATTTATTTATTCTCTCCCCAAACTCCTAGCAACCACCGATTTCTTTTCCTATTTCTATAGTTTTGCCTTTTTAAGAATGTCATATAGTTGGAATCATACAGTGTGCAGCTTTTTCAGAGTGACCCAGAGTGACTTCTTTCACGGAGTAATAGGCTTTTAAGTTTCCTCCATGACTTTTTGTGGCTTGCTAGCTCCTTTCTTTTGGTCACTGAATAACATTTCATTGCCTGGATGGACCACAGTTTACTGACCTTTTGAAGGACATATTGGTTGCTTCTAGTTTTGGGTAATTATGAACAAAACTGCTATAAACATTTGTGTACAGGTTTTTGTGTAACATTGAGTTCAAATTATTTGGGTGAACAACTAGGAGAGTTATTGTTGGATCATAAGACTATGTTTAGCATTGTAAGAAACCACCAAACTGCCTTCCTAAGTGTCTGTACTATTGTGTTTTGCATCCCCACCAGCAATGAATGAGAGTTCATGTTGCTATACATCTTCTCCAGCATTTGGTGTTGTCAGTGTTCTGGATTTTAGCCATTCTAATAGATGCATAGTGGTGTCTCATAGTTTAAAAATTTTTTAATTCCCTAGTGACATATGATGTTGAGCATTTTTTCCATATGCTTATTTGCTATTTGTGTATCTTCTTTGGTAAGTTGTCAGTATAGATAAGATAGTTTGCTCATTTTTGTATAACAAGTTTTGAATAACAGTCCTTTATCAGATACGTGTTTTGCAAATATTTTCTCACAGTATGTGGCTTGTCTTTTTATTGTCATAACAGTGTCTTTCACAAAGCAGACATTTTAAATTTTAATGAAATCCAACTTAAATTTTTTCTTTCAGGGAGTGTGGTTTTGGTGGTGTATCTGAAAAGTCACCACCAAATCCAAGGTTACCTGGGTTTTCTCCTATGTTATCTTCTGAAAGTTTTATAATTTTACATTTAGGTCCGTGATCCACTTTGAATTAGCTTTTGTGGTCATTGTCTAGATTCTTTTTTTTTTTTGCATGTGGATGTCCAGTTGTTTCAGCATTTCAGCATTATGTGTTGAAAAGACTGTTCTTTCTCCATTCCACTGCTTTTGCTACTTTGTCAAAGATCAGTTTACTGTATTTATGTGGGTCTATTTCTGGGCTCTCTTTCTGTTCCACTGAGATCTATTTGTCTATTCTTTTGCCAATACCACACTGTCTTGATTAGTGTAGCTTTATAGTAAGTCTTGAAGTAAAGTAGCATCAGTCCTCCAACTTATTTTCTTCTTCAATGTTGTGTTGGGTATTCTTGGTCTTTTGCCTTTACATACAAACTTTAGAATCGGTTTGTAAATATCTACAAAATAACTTGCTGTGGTTTTGACTGGGATCACATTGCATCTATAGATCAAGCTGGGAAGAATTGACATCCTAACAATACGGAGTCTTCCTGTTCATGAACATGGGATATCTTTCCATTTACCTAGATCTCTGATTTCTTTCATCAGAGTTTTGCAGTGTTCTTCATAAAGCTCTTGTACATATTTATTCCTAAGTATTTCATTTTTTGGTACTAATGTAAGTGGTATTGTGTTTTTAGTTTCAAATTACTATTGTACACTGCTGGTGTACAGGAAAGCAACTGACTTTTGTATACTAACCTTGTATCCTAAAATTTGCTACAATTGTTTATTAGTTGTAGGAGGGTTTTGTTTTTTTTTTGTCAGTTCTTTGAGATTTCTGTGTTTTCTCTTTGTTTCCATAAAGTTTAAGACTGTTTTATCTTCTTGGTGAATTGAAACTTTTATTATATAATGACTTCATTTATCCTATTAAAGCTTTTTGCTTCAAAGTATTTTTATTACTTATGAAAGTAGCCATTAAGTCTTTTATGCTATCTTTAATGTATGCTTTTCGGTTTTTTTATTTTTAACTTTTCTGAGCCTTTGAGCTTTAGGTCTGTTATTTGAAAATAGTATATAGCCATGTCTGTGTGTGAGTGCATTCATGCGCACATACCATATGTGACACATATATGACAATGTTTGTATTTTAACTGATTTATATTTATTACTATTAAGTTCCAATTTAACTCCATTGGTCAAAGAAATACTATATATTATTTAATTCTTTTAAGTTTATTGATAATTATTTTATAATCTATCATGATAATGTTCTTGTACACTGGAAAAGAGTGTGTATTATGTTTTGGGTAGGGTGTTCTATAAATATCGATTAAATATTGAAATACCTAACTATAATTGTGGATTTTTCTGTTTCTCATTATAGTTCTGTTTTGCTCCACACATTTTAAAGCTCCATGATTAGGTGCATAAGTGCTAAGGATTGTTATGTCCTCTTGATAAATTGGCCTCTTTATGATGACGAGAAGACCTACCTTGTAATATTGTTTGCTTTGAAATCTACTTCGCTTGGTATTAATAGTCACTCCAGATTTCTTTCGATTAGTATTATCTGGCACATTTTCTCATCCTTTTACTTTTAACCCATTTGTGTCTTTACAGAGTACACTTTCTGTGGCAACATACAGCACAGCCTTGCTTTGTTATCTAATCTGACAACCTGTGTCTTTTAGTTGGGCATTCTAACCATTTACATTTATTGTGGTTATTGACATAGTTTTAAATCTGTCATCCTGCTATTCATTTCTATTTGTTCAATCTATTCTTTGTTCTTCTTCTCCTCTTTCTGGCTTCTTTTTTTTCGGATTGAATATTTCTGATTAATGATTCCCTTTTATCATTTTTGTTGGTTTATTTGTTATAACTCTTTTGGGTGCTTTAGGGTTTATGCTATGCATCATTGATTTACTGCAGTCAACCTTCAAATGATATTATATCACTTCACATAGAGTGTAAAAACTTTACAATGGTGTACTTATGTCTCCCTCTCTAGCTGTTGTGCTATTGTTATCTACTTTATTTGACATAAATGCCACAATACAATGTAATTAGTTTTGTTTAAATAATTCCCTTTTAAAGAATTTTAAATGACAAGAAAAAGCACATAGTAACCAACGTATTCATCATTTTTAGTGCTCTTTGTTCTTTTGTGTAGATCCTGTTTCCATCTGGTATTTTCTTCTGTCTAAAGGGATTCCTTTAACATTTTTTTTACAGTGTAGGTCTGCAGGAGATGAATTCTTTCAGACTTTGTATGTCTGAAAAAGTCTTTATTTTGTCTTCAATTTGAAAAGATCTTGCTGAGTACAGACTTACATGTTGGCAGTTTTTTCCCCCCTTCAGTATCTTATAGCTATTGCTTCAGTATCTTTTGATTTATATATATTTTTTTTCTGAAGAGAAATATGCTGACATCCTTATTTTTGTTTCTCTGTTCATAATGTGTCTTTTCTTTTGGGATGATTCTAAACTTCTCCTTACCTCTCTGGTTTTGAGCAATTTGATTGTCATGAGCCTAGGTAGAATTTTCGTCATGTTTCTAATGCTTGGGGTTCATTGAAATACTTGGATTTGAAATTTTATAGTTTTCATCAGATTTGAATTTTTCCAACCATCATTTGTTTAAATAATTTTATTTACTCCCGTCTTCCTTTAGGGACTTCATTTACACTTATATCAGTTGTCTTGAGATTGTCCCTCAGATGACCAGTGCTCTTCTCATTTCACAAAACAAATTTTTTCTCTGTATTTCATTTTGACTAGTGTCTACTGCTGTGTATTCAGGTTCACTAATCTTTTCTTTTATAGTGTTTAATCTACTGTTAATCTAATCCAGTATATTTTTCACCCCAGATACTGTAGTTTTCATCAGAAGTTCTATTTGGGCTTTTCTTATATTTTCCATGTCTCAAACATTTTTAACATATTGAGTGCAGTTATAATATCTGGTTTGCTACCATTATCTGCTAATTCTAACATCTGTGCCAGTTCTCAGTCTATTTTAATAAATTTTTCTCCATATTTTCCTACTTCTTTGCATATCTGATCATTTTTGATCAGATGCCAGATATTCTGAGTTTTACCTTGTTGGGTATTACATGTTTTTGTATTCCTGTAAGTATTAGAGAGCTTTGTTCTGGCATGCAGTTTAGTTACTTAACAGTTTGATCCTTCTGTATTTTGTTTTTAAGATTTTTTAGGTGGGACAGCATTTAGTCTAGAACTGATTTTGCCCACAGTTAAGGCATGAGCCTTCTGAGTACTCTGTCCAGTGCCCTGTGAATTATGAGGTTTTGCAGTTTGGTGAAAAGAGGCACAGGCTAGGAGCACCCTGTGTGAGCCTTCATTACTGTTTTAATTCTTTAGGGTGGTTTTATCTCCCTGGCTTTGGGTAGCTTCCTCTTACGCACAAACTGGTCGGTGTTCTCCTGGAAACTCAAGGATTACCCTGTGCAGCTCTCTCCTACTCTAGTCCTCTGTCCTGTAATCTCCGGCTGCCTTTATTACCCATGTCCCCCGATTCCTCCTCCTAAACTCAGTGCGTCTATCAGGCTCTGCCTGCATTTCGCTCTGTGTGCCACTGACTGGGAACTCCCTGAAGTCAGTAAGTGGGGAAATAATATGGCTCACATCATTTGTTGCCCATCTCTCAGAGATTGCTCTCTTTTATTGCCAGAGAATCCAGTGTCTTAAACATCATCATTTCTTTTATTTTTTTAAGAGTTTTGGCTGTTGCAGGTAGGTGGGTATATCTGGTCCCTGTTATTCTAGCTTAGCTGGAAATGGAACTCATTTTATTGCTGATCAATAATATATTTGGAATTTTCCCTACCATTTTATTTTATTCTTTATGTATATCCTGAGTTTCCTATGATTTTTCCGTATATTTTCCCTCCTTCTTATGACAATAATCAGATATTCCATTTATCAAGTGCTTGTGGTGTGCCAGACCATGGGCTATGTATTTTGCACTAATATCCTTATTTAATACTCATAATGACCCAAGGAGGTAGCTATTATTAGTATGTTTCTTTACACATGAGGATACTGAGTCACAGAGGTTTTAATAACCTCTCCCAAGGTTACTCACTGGGGTTTACATCCAAGCCTTTCTCTAAAGCTAGTGCTTTTTCTACAAAGTGCTGTCCTACCACCAGCTGAAAGCTAATGTGGCTATATCCTAAGTATGTTCATTTATGTGTTTGTTAAGCTTATAAAATAGCTCCTTTGGGTTGAGTGGTCAGTGATTTGGTTGTCTCACTTGCCTTTACTTTCATTATCTCTGGAGCTAATCCAGAGTAAACTCTGGCTCATGTTGTCAAATAATTTAATGTTCACAGAGTAACTTATGATGTTAGTAACAGTATGAAAATACTGTGAATGACTAACTACAATGTGCCGTTGGGGATGAGCCTGTTGCTTAGGGGGGACAGTGGATTGTAATAATAACTTATTTAAAGGTATCATTTTATCTCTCTCTGTATAGAAAGCTAAGGCTGCAAGTCCATTAGAGATCATCCTTCTGAATTTGAATTGTCGATTCATTATCCGATTCCTTGAAGGCTTCCTTGTCTTGTCCTTGCTCTGGAGCTAGCACAAGCCCAGAAGACACTCCAGAGCAAATGAATAAACATGTTTTTGGAAGGCTCTGCTTTTTCAGTGCTAAGCTTTTACAGTCTGCATACTGTGCCCACCTGTTCCACAGGTGAAGAGCAGTGGGGCCTGCACTCTTGGAATTCTCTCTGCCACTCTCTGCACCGCTCTTTGTAATTATCATTAAAACAGGGTAATTTAGCCTTTTAGGAGGCATCCTCTGTCAGCCCTGCTGTACCTCCAGGGGAGCTGCACAAGGTTATAACAGGAGTGTCTGACTGCGTGCCATTAAACATTTCTTTAGTGATCCTTAAATGTACCTGAGCTGGTAATGTGACAAGACAATAATCTATTAATGGTCAACACAGTAAAATCCCTTTTGAAACAGGCAGTGCAACAGTATGGACACTGTCATGCACCTCATTAGTGAATTCTGAGTGTGTTTGAATCTTTGAATTATATGATATAATTAACCGAAATCACCTTTCAAGCAAGGGGAAAATGGAAGGCTCTGAAAGCCTTCGGGTTTCTGAAAGTCATTGCTGTGCACAGTGTTGGGTAGGCATAGCCTTGCAGGCAGCGATGGAAATACGGAGCAAGCCCAAAGGCACGAGGCTGCTTCCCCCCGGAGCTGTCATGACGACAAATGGGAGAAACAGGAAGCCTGTATCACACGGTGGAGCTTATGCCAGAAAACCAAATGGGTGTAATCCATTCATTTCGGAATCACAAATGGCGTGTTAGACATTTGCTGTAGAGAATGGTCTTGGGATTTGAAATATCTCTTTCTGAAGAAATGAAAGTTTTTTGAGAAGGATTATCATTAAGAACTTGAACACACCATGCTTTCTACCATGAGGAAAAGATAAGCATTGAGATTTGTAGACATTGTACCCCTCCAGCAAGCCAGAGATATGAGTGAGGAAAAAATGTACATCTGCATTCGAAAAGCATATGTGGAGGGTCCAGTGGGTGTCAGGAATTGTCCTGGGGGTGAGGATGGGATTGAGTTAAGATACAATTATGACCTTGAGATTTGAAGAGAGATAGGTAAAATGTATATATTGTCATTGAGAGATAGATAAGTGCAGAAGTGTGCTGTACTGCTTGGGAGGGTAAGAACGCTTTGCAGAGGAGGTGAAGTTTGCACTATTGTATTTAAATGTTTTCTGGGGAGAGATGGGCAATCTGGGAAGAGACCGCAGCATGCATGTACAAAGGCATGGAGACCTGAAAATAACCCAGAGGTCTGCAGGAGATGGTGTCATCTGGTCACCTGTGATTAAGGATGACTGGAGATAAAATAAGAGAAGAATGTTGGGGTGAGGTTGGGGCGGACACCATCTGCTGTGTAAAGGAAGTTGTGTATTATGCTGTGGATTTTAAGTAGGGGAATAACCAGCTCAGATTTGTATTTAGGAGAAGAACTCTGAACGTAGAAGTGCACAGACATTAAGAAGGCAGTGCAGTGTGAGGGTGAAAGGTGGAGTGTGCTAGACCATGGCTGAGGTTGTGTTTAGGTCTTTGTTGTCATTTGATTATGCAGTTTGCTTAAACACAAGCTTTTCATCATCACTTACCTGGCTCCATGACTGAAGGGTTGTTCTGGGGAGACCATTAGCATCTCCGGCCTAACTTGCCTCATCTGTACCATGAAGTAATGGCACCTTTAAAAATATTGGCTGCTTCAGTATTACAGGTCTGCCCATCCTCATGGCCACCGCAGGCTGTGTGAGCAAGGAAAGTCATAGTATTGGCTGAGCTTGCAACTCCTTGAAGGGCGACTAAGTCTTAACACTTTTTCACAGGCTGCTAGTACATGCTTGTTAATTGATTTGTTTTGCTTCGAATAATGCCCTCAAGGGAGGAATTTAATCTCTGGACACCTAAACTCTTCTGTGTAGTCTGCCATCTTTCATCATTTCACTTTAGTGTAGTATGAGAAATTGCTTACATTGACTTATCTGTGTGTCATTGCTAGATTACATCATTACATTTTGGAGCCAAAGGGGCGTGTGGCTATCATCTGTTAAATTTTCTCATTCATTCATTCAGCAAAAAATGTCTAAATGTGCAAGGGAATGGGCTAAGCACAAACACAGCTGAATTAGATCAAGGCCCCATCCTCTAGAGGCCCAGAGCCTTTGATAGAAGCAAGCACATATTGTATAATACAAACTACTATGGAATTTTGGAGAGAAGAAGAGAAAATAGGGCTGTAGTGGGCAGGGTAAGGACACAGGTAGTTCACAAGGAGTTTACCCTTGAGGCAAGTCTTGACACATGAATCCATGTTTATTATTAGGGGTGAAAGAGGGTTCAAATTCTGGTTATTTTTGGCATAACAAACCACCCCCAAATTTTAGGAGTTTAAAGTAAGATCAGTTTTTTATTTTCCATGATTCTGTGCATTGTTTGGGCTCAGTGGGTGTTGGCTAGAATCACTAATGCTGGGAGCTTTGATGGGCCTGGGAGTTGCAAGGTGGCTTCATTCACATGTTTGGTGCTTCTGATGGGGTGGCTGGAATGACTGGGGTCCAAAATTCTGAGGGAAAAAAATCTATTACCCGAGAATACTAAATCCATCCAAGTGTTTGTATGTGTATGCAGGCATCAGGCAGATATTCCCAAGCACACAAGAATTTAGAGAATTTAGCATATCTGAGTCCTTGAAAAATTTGCTTAATGGTAAACTCCAGCCAACCAAGACATGAATCAAAACAAAAGTACTCAGGATTGGAGAAGCTATGTGATAAATGAAAAATGAGCAATAAATTCATTTAAACTTAGAAACAAAACTACAAATCCAAGAGTCATAGAGTTAATCCCAAATCCTGGGAATTATGAATATAGACTAGATCGTTAATATTAAAAATCTTGATGGAGTAAAAAAGAAAAGATGATAAATGAAAATTAAAAGGTGGGAATAAGTGTTATTTTCCTCACCTTTCACAGCAGAGAATTAGTTAATACTAATTCTGAAATTGAAATAAGAAGTTAAATATACACAGATAAGACTCCAATCTCTAAATGTTTTTATAATCTTATTTACTTAGCTCTAAGGGGCTTCTTTAGAAAATAATATCTCCTGCAGAAGACTTACAAAAAGAATAGTATTTTATTCAGCTTTATTTTTATTATTATTAGAATCAAGTAAAATATAATTTAATATACTTTACTTCGGAAATGCACCATTTAAAAAAATCTGTGTGTCTAGTCAGCTTTAGCTAGGTGTATATGTGTATACAGAGATATCTGGCATAATGTTCATCTAATATGAATAATTTTTTCTCAGTGGTGGAGATTATTTTTGTTTTATTATTTGTGCTTTTCTGTCTCAATTGATTTTTAAATAACAAGCGAATAGATTTTACATAAAAAATATTATTAGATTCCAAGCTTGTAGTTTTGGTGTTAACCTCTTTAGACCTCAGCGTCCTCATCTGCAAATGGAGTGAATAATAGCCCTCTTCAGAGGGCTGTTGGGAGGAGCAGACGAAAAAATAAATGCTTGTGAGGCACATAGTACATTATCTTCCCACCAAAAACGTAATACATGTTAACTTTAGAAAAAGGAGAAAATCATGTAATGTGAGAACTAGAAGGAACTTTATGATTCACTTTTTAAATTTTACCCGTGAGAAAATTGAATTCCAAAGAGATGTGCCCTGAATCACAAGGCTGGTTATAGCAGCGCCTGGCTTCTGAAGGCCAGTTCTTGGCACATCTCATGATCTTTACACGTCCCATGGGGATGAGAACAGAGAAACGTATAATATACAGCACCCAAGGGCTTGAGCTACTACTCAAATCACTCTTCAGTGTTGTCAGAGCCCATACCAATAGATATTTGATAGGAGGGAGAGCCTGTACGCCCACGGGGCTCGGGAAAACACAGCTGGCAATCAACAACTTGCCCCGGGAAATTCCAGGGTGCATCGCACATGTGTGGCTAATTAAGAGGTAACCACAACTGGCTCTTTTATCTCCATCCAGCAAGAGTGACTCTTGTCTTCTTATTTATCTTCTGCCTTGAGATGATAAACTGAATAGCTAGCTCCCAATTGTTCAGTTAATTAAACTTCTCTGTTGCCACTTTGCTGCAGTAAACACGGGTCTAGAGAGAACCTGCCTCTCAAATTTATTCTGAGTTGTTGGGGAGCGCCTGTTCCACCATTAATATTCCTGACAGGATGGGTGTCCAAATAGGAGACCTCCTTGCAACAATTTCACATGCCACTTACACAAATTAATGAAAATGAGTGATCCTTAGAATGGATGGGTCATTGCAGACAGTGGGAAAGGAGACAGAGTAAAAGTGGAAGAGCTTTTCATGAGTAATTTTGACTAAAAATATGACATCAAGAAGCAGCCTCCCAGGGAGAGATGTGATTGAGTGTCATTGTGAAATTTGTTGGGGGAAAATAAAATTGTCTAGAGTTGCCAGCTTCTAAGCCAGAGCAGCGATGTTATTTATCTTTCCTGGTGCATTCGCTGTACAATGGATCAATTAGACAAGTGTAAACTGGGCTGGGTTAACACGGTTTTCTAAGTAATAGGCCCAGAACATCCAGCTGCCTAAATTGATTAATAATATGCAAATAGCACTGACAGACAATAGTCATCATTTCCTTCCTCCAGGCTGTCCCTCTTTTCCTAACCCCACTCCTTCCTTTAGCCAAAAGGAAGAGAAACTAGTATGAACTAGTTTCTAGGGGCTAGGTTGTAAATTACTTTTTCTTATTCAATCTCAGCTTTCTGAGCTGTGATTCAAGCTATCAAAAGTCTATCTCCAGCCCACAGAGAACTGACATTTTCATTGTAGTGTGTCACTCCTCAAACTCTGCTGCCGTCATTTCAACTAACCTTAATTTAAAATACTGTCGGCATCAGCTAGAATCCCTAACAAATGGAGAGCCTCATCACCATACTAATTGGACGAAAAATGTTCCATGATTTAAATACCTATTGCTTCATCATTTCCCCAGTCTTCGGCTTCCATTTTGTCAGGCATGAAGTTGGTGATTAAACCCAAGGCGTAATTATTAGCAACAGAGGAACCGTTGTCACATCCTGCCGTTTCCTGACCAGGTGCAAGCTCTCGCTCCTTACTGAGCATGTCTGTCAGTCTTATGAACAATCCCAGCAGAATAAGTGACTGATTTTCTCTTTATAATCACCGAGGCGCTTTACAGCAGACTGTCACACTAGACCTCTACTTTTGAAAGGCATAATGAACGTTTCAGTGTGGTGAGAAGTTTGTGTATTGAAAAGGGGTGTCGTGGTTGGAGCTTGGACCTGACATCTTTTATCAATACACCCACCATGGCTGCCTCCCACCACATCGGCCTCTGTTGCTTCTGACAGTGTGTAAAATGGGGGAAGGATTACCAAGCAGTGTGCAAGAAACCTGCTCACAAGTTCTGGCCTTGAGTGAACGTGAGGAAGAAGCTCGCATGGGCCTGAAACGCTGTGTCAAGGAGGGGGGTTGTCGTGGAGAGTGATTTACGAGGGAGACGGCATGCAGGGTGTGTTCAGGAGTTGGAGATAAAACACTTTAAAAGCACATTTCAGAGACTAACAAAACGAGCCTGATTTACTTCAGATCTGAGTTATTTGAATTTGCTGCACGCGAACAGCTGAACTTGTCTGCCAAGTGACCAGAGATGCATGATTACCTGTTTGAGTTTGATGAAAGAAACATGCAAAGTGCTTGACTTCTGTCTACCCCTAGAATTAAAAGTTGCAGCTGGTTCCTCTCACTTGTCCGGAAATAGAAGCCCTGCGTTTTGAAAGTCTCGCGTTTTGGAACTCACCCCAGGTATCTGCAGACTTACTGCAGGCTCTGCTTGCACCTTCTAAATTCAGGGGGTTTGCCCATAACAGGGATGATGGTACTTTGAAGAGTACCTTCCATCCCATCTTCTTCTTTCAAAAACTTTAGTGTTACTAATAATCGTTTATGATGAAGTTAAATTAAAAATGTAGAAATCTTCTAAAACCCAAATTCTGACTAGGCAGAGATGTTCCCTCTGTGTGTATGCTCATTTTCTTGGACTCATATGTAAATGCATGGATTTTGATGCATAATCCATTCCCAAGATGTATTATTTTTCTTCTTCTCAACTGTAAGATTTGCTGATGACTCTAGATTATTTGAAGATATGAATATATCTGATATGTATGTATAAACAACAAACCACAGTAAAAGAACTTCGTTTTTCTAATTTACATTTTAGAATCTTAGATCCTTGACAATTTTAATGGGAGTGAGTATCCTGAGCCTCTGGTGATAAAGTTTTGGTTATTTTAACTACTGGAAGTAATTCATGTCACCCAGAAAAGTATAGACTATCCATAGAGGAATAGACCATTGCTGGGTAGTTTTGAATAAAACCTTCTTATGAGAATTCAAATACATTAAGCTATGGATTTCCCTTATGAAAAGTTCAAGGTAGTGTTTTTTTGTTTCATTTTGTTTTGTTTGTTTGTTTTTAGCTGAGCCCATCCTGCCACCTTTTGGCAGCTCAGCGGCAGCTCAGGTCGGGCCAGGCATCGAACTGCTGTTGCTCAGAGCTCAAAGTCTTGAGCGAGCTCTTAACCAACTGAGCCACTTGGCCGGCCTAAGGTAGTGTTTTTAATGTCACATTTATCTTCATCCAAACTTTGAGAAACTATTCCTTCTGTGTCAAATTCGAAGGCAATGGGGTGAGGATGTCAGAATCTGGGCGCAAAGGTAAAAGAGTCCTAATATAACCACTCATTGGCTAATGACCTTGAACACATCATTCAACATGTTTGTTAATCATCTGTAGAATGGAGGGTCATAACTCTGGGGTTCCTTTCAGTTTTAAAAATTTTGTGAACTCGTTGTGCTTTGTGGCATGGAGAATATAAAATGCCTGCCCTGGATACACTTAGACTCTGTTTGCTAATCACATATTGCAAAATACCACCAGGGTAAAGAATTTCATTGACATACAAATATCAATTTTGATTTGGAAATATCAAGACAATGGTTGACAAATATCCCTTGATACAGAGAAAGGATTCACTACAAGGCAGGCTTACATCAAGGAGATATATTGTTCTTGTATGAAAATGTATGACTTGTATGTGACTGAGCATGCAGTATTTTCCTTTATTCTAAATGAATGCACTTCTTGTTACGGGAAAAGCAATGTTTTCAAAGTTGATCTTAAGCTCAGTGCACAGTCTGGGATGCATTAGACCTCACTGTAGGTTCTCAGAAATTATTGATGACAGTGATCAGTAAATATTGATTGAATGAAGGAAGGAAGGAAGGATAAAATGAAAACAGTGGCTCACTGAGTATTTTAGATAGAGTACATTGTGAATGTTTGTGCCTTGAAATGTGCTAGGGTGAATTGAGTCACAAATATATGACTGGAGGTTTTCAGGTCAACTGTAATGTGACAACAAATCTTATAAACCTTGTTGATCCCTGCTCCACTTGTGATGGTATAAAAGTCATCCTACGACATGCTATGCTGTGACAAATAATTTAACCCTTGTTTACACTTTGAAGAGAAGGCGATGTTCTGGCCAGTTGCTGAGGGTAAGGGCCCTGCGAGGAACTACCTCTCATCATCCAGCCATCAGTCATCCATAGTATGAGCTAGAGATGTGGAGAATTTTCCACCTGCTCTTTTGATTTGAGTCAGTTCTAAAGTTGGTCCCGGGGGTCATGTTGTTCTCCAGGAGGTTGTCACAAAAGGAAGTAAGGGCATTGGTCCTGGTTCCCCCAAAAAGACAGTTCGCTCTTCCTCTTTTTACAGCTTGAACCTCAGTGTTCCTGCAGGACTCAAGCTTTGCTCACTCTGCTGTCCTTGGGGGGCAGACCTGGCATGCCCTCCTCTACCTCTGGTTCTGTCCGCCTCAGGGCAGGTGACAGTCAGACACAGCCCCCTGAGATCTCTCTCTCTCTCTGGCTACCTCCAGAGCCCTCCCAGTCTTGCCCTAGTTCACTGGTTTTCCTATTTTCCTGCCCTGCCCTTTGTTAGAATTACAGTGTGTATATAAGTCAGAAGATTCAGGTGCAGCTAGCACGGAGGGCATGCAAACAGAGAGAAACTGCAAAATAACCTGAGACGCAATGCAGCAACAAAAACTCAACTGTGAAAGAATGAGTAAATATGCCCAGTGATTGTAGTTGATCATGGCTCTGGCTGTTCACAGTGAAGGGTGAAAGAAAGGTTCTTTGGAAGAGCAAAGATTCATTACCTTGCTTCCATCCTGTATAATAAATCTTTGTGAAAGAAATTACAGTGAAAAAGAAAGCAGAGGGGAGCCCATCTCTTAGGTACAGGAGGTGTGCATAGAACAGCAAGGAACCCCCCTGCCCGATCTCTGGGAGGGTGGGGGTCCTTTGGCTGGTATTCCTTAAGGATACAGAATTGAGGAGGACTAGAACTGCCTTAGAGAACAACTCCCCCTCTCCCCCCAGTTTCCAGATGATGGAACGACACTTTGAGAAATTGATTGATGTCCTCAGGGTTACTTAGAGACAAAATGAGAACAAGATAAGCCTCCAGACTCTCAGATCATACCGTGTCTTTGTTAAACCAATAAGAACAAGTTTCTGAAATAGACAAAATTGGCAATGGTGAGGATTCATGCAACCAATATTAGCCCTACTCTGTGCCAAGACCCACTTCTTGGGCCTGAGAATATAGCAATGATCAAACAGTTCTTGCCTCACATTCTACATGCAACTAAGTGAATAAACATAAATGATAATGTTAGGCACTAATAAGCGCTAAAAACAAAAATAAAGCAGGTTAGGAGAGGAAGTGATACAGGTTTGAGGTATCACTGTTTGAGATGGCAGGAAAGCCCTCTCTGAGACTATGGCATCTGATTAGAGTCCAGAACACAGGGCGGGAGCAAGCTGTGTAAAGAACTGGGAGCAGAGTGCCAAGCAGAAGCCCCCAGGCAGGACTGTGTGCATTTAAGGAACACTAGGGAGGCTGGTGTGGCAGGTAAGAGTGATTTGGGGGCTGGGGGGAAGAGGAGAGGGAGAAAGAGGCTTGGAGAATGCCAGTGGCCAGGGCCTGACGGCTTGGTATTTTATTATAAGTGTGATGGGAGCCATAGGAGGATGTTGAGCAAAGCAGTGACATGATGTGATTTACTTTTGAGAAAGATCAGCCTGGTTTCAGTGTAATTGGCAAACTCTAAAGGGACTAGAGAGTAAGCAAGGAGGCCTGGTAGGTAGTCTAGGCGAGCAATAACAATGGCGTCATACGGCACACACTGCGCATCGGTTCACCCAGAACTGTGTCTCACTCTGTTTTCCCTTTTCTTTTTCTACTGGAGGAGCTAGAAAGCCAAATGCTTGATTGCTTAGCTGCCTTTGCAACTCAGGATGACAAAGTAACATGGTTCTTGCCAATGAGATAGAAGTGGTCGTCTGCTGAGAAAGCTTTGGGGAAACCTCTGTTTTCTTGGCAAGAAAGGTGATTGACGTGGTTGACATGGTTTGTTCCCTCCTTTTTTCTTTATGCTCGCTATCCCTTCTTCCTACCTGGACTGTCGACATGACGCCTGGAGGTACAGTAGTTAGTTTGTGACCATGAGGTAATAAGCCAAGAATGAAAGAGCAGAAATCTAGCAAGAGCCTGTGGCCTTCATGACATTATTGGGCCACAGCACCCACCAGTCCTTCACTGCACACTTCTGAGATCATTTACATGAACATGATAATGACCCTCTAAAGACAAGGGTCAGCAAACTTTTTCTGCAAAGGGTCAGATAATAAATCTTTTAGGCTTGGTGGGCCAGAGAGATTCTACTCAACTCTGCTGTTGTAGCACAAAAAACAGCCAGAGACAGTATGTCAAAGAATGAGAATGATGTACTTCAATGAAACTTAATTCATCAAAATAGTTGATAGGCCACTTTTGGCCCAGAGGCTATATAGTTTGCTGATCCCTAGTTTAAACTACTGCAGTTGAATTTTTTGTTACTTGCAACTCTGGCCATTCTTAATTGATACACATAAATCAATCAGGGTGGCATCTTTGGAGATGGAAAAAGGTGATTGAATTTAGAATATATTTGTTGTCAAGGATGGCATCAAGGTTTGGAGCTTGAAAAACTAGTTGAATGGTTCTGCCATTTTCTGAGATGAAGAACATGAGGGAGGATTAGGTTACGGGAAAAGGGCGAGAGGCAATAGTTTTATTTTGGACATATTAGGTTTGAGATGCCTACCTGACATACTTGGAGATATTGAGGAGAGTGGTGAGGGAAAAGATTGGGACTAGAGATATATATGTGGAAGTCTTTATTGAACCATTGGAATTAAAGCCATGGAAGGTAAGCGATCACTTAGGGAGTGAGTGCAGATAGAGAGTTCAAAGATTGAGCTCTAATGTATGCCAACATTGAGAGGTTAGGAAGAGGAGAATGATTCAGCAAAGGTACTCAGAAGAAATAGATATTTAGGAAGAAGACCACAAGAGTATGATTTCCTAGAACCCAAGTGAAGAAAATGTGTTAAGTGCTTTAGGGAGATTGAAGAAGATGAGGATTAAGAATAGGCCATTTGATTTGGCAATAATGAGGGCCTTGATCAGAGAAGTTTTGGTGGAGTGTTGGAGACAAAACCATAATTTGTGTGGATTCAAAGACAAATGGAAGGTAAGGAATTGGAGACATCAAAATACAAATTCTTTTGAAGAGTTTTCACATAAAGATGAGAAGAAAAATAGGCAACAGAAGAGAATAGCTAAAGGAGGTCTCATGAGAGTTATTATATTTTAATGTGAGGTACTATGGCATATTTGCATGCTGAAAGAAACAATCCATTAGAGTTCCAGTCATGATGAACTAGATGATTGGGGCCTACTCTCCCACTCAGGACAATTAGAAAAGCTGGGAAAATGTTTTAAAGTCTGCTGGAAAACATTAGAGAACTAAAAAGATAATGAAAAATTATAGGACTAATATCCAGGAAAACACAGAAATCCAGGGACGGGAGCCTGGCATTTAGGGCTGCTTTGACCCTGCTGACATGCCCTGAGCTGGAAGAAATGCCTGAGAGGTTGAGTGGTGCTTTTGAAAGCCTCACAGTACCAGAAGGACAAGTGAGAGTTTAACTGTGACACCCCTCTCCTCCTATCCTGTAGTCTTTGGTTTGAAACTCTGAAGGTCTGTATGGTAGGAGTGAGAGTGAATTGGAAGTAAACCAGCCCTCACATGGATTGTTTACCTAGAGACATCTGGATGACTTAGAAAATATTTATCCCTGAGATGGATTAAGATAGTGGATTGCTAATATCTACTGACTGGCAGAAGAGAATGAAAATGCTCACTAAGAGAAGATAAAATTATCCGAGGCTTCAAATAATTTCTCAAAATATTTTTTCAAATGGAATGTTGGAAACACAATCAGAGAAAACCAGACACATGAGGAGACAAAAAAACATAAACATAAAACTAGCACAAATAACAAATGATGGAAACAGACCTACAACAGCTCAATATGTTGGAATTATCAAACAGAAACTTCAAAAATAATGTAATTATAATTTATAAGGAGATAAAAGTCAAACTGGAGACCTGGAAACTATTAAAAAAGTACTAAATAGATATTCTGGAACTCAAAGCATAATGACTAAAATGAAAAACTCAATGAGTAGGTTTAACCGAAGATTGTACAGAACTGAAAAGAAAATCATTAAAATGGAACATAGATCAGCAGAAAATACCCAGAATGAAGTACAGGCAGGCAAACAAAACAATGGGAAAAAAATCAAAAGAGAGACTAGCATCATAGCAATAGCCTACATCTGTGTAATTAGAGTCTCAGAGGTGACGACACAAAGAATAGAGCATAGGCAATATCTGAAGAGATACTAGATAAGAATTTTCTAAATATCAAGAAATATATCAATACACAATAACCTTGCCCAAGATATATTTTTTTAAAAATGCACACCTAGATAACATAATAAAACTATAAAAAAACCATAAAATCTTAAATCCAGTCAGAACACTGCCCCCACCAAAAAAAACCCCCAACAGATTATCTTCAAAGGAACAACAGTTATACAGCTGACATCTCAACAGAAGGAAAGGAATCCAGAAAATATTGAAATGGTATTTTCAATGTGCTGAAAGAAAAGAATTGTCATCCTAGAATTCTCTACCCACAAAAAATATCTGTTAAGAGTAAAGGTAAAAGAAAATATTTTCACACAAAACTAAGAGCTATGTCACCAGCGGATACACAACAAAGGAAATAATTAAGGATGTTTTCAGACATATGGAAAATGGTCTCAGATTAAGACTAGAGGTACAGAAAAAAATGAATGGCATATAATAAAAGTGGTGTTTGTGAAACTTGACAAGCTAATCATAAAATTTATATGAAAATATAAAGAGTCAATAATATTTAAGACACTCGAGTAAGAACGAGATATGAGGCCTAGCTCTAATTGAAAAACTAAAAATAGTTAATTATTAATAACAAAGTTACAATAGTTTATAATTTGATACCGATGAAAGGATAAACAAACCAATAGAACAGAATAGGAAGTCCAGAGTAAGATCAATGCATGTATAGACACTTGATTTATGAAAATAGTGTTAATGACTACAGTGGGGTAAAATGATCTTTTCGGTGTATGGTGCTGGTACATTTAAATATCCATGTGAAAAAAAGAGAAAGATTTCACAACATACATAAAATAACAATTGCAAGTAGACAGTAAACCTAAACACAAAAGATTAAATAATAACACATCTGTAAAGTAACACAGGAGAATAGTTTCATTGAAAAGACAAATATTTCCGAAACAGAACCCCAAAAGCACTAACCATAAAGAAATAGATTGATAGTTTTGACTACATTAAAATTCAGAACTTCTTTTCATCAAAATACATGATTAAGAGAGTAAAAAATCAAGCTACTGAGAGCAAGAAGATACGTGCAATATGCATAACCAATAAAGAGTTTATATCCAGAATATATAAAGAATCCTACAACTCAATAAGGAGAGGACAAACAACTTATTAGAAAAATGGGCAAGAGATTTGAACAGATACTTCATTAAACAGGGTATCCAGATGGTCAATAATTATTTGAAAAAGTTTCAATCTCGTTAGTAATAAGAGAAATCAAATTAAACCATGGAAATACTGCTGCATCCCCAATAGAGAGATTAAAATTGTGAACAACAAGACCGCTCATTTATTATTATGGTGTAAACTGGTACAACACAACCACTTTTGAAAATTATCTAGCAGAATTCTAAAACTGAGCCTGTGCACACCCTTTGATTTAGGAATTCCGCTTTTAGATATATACCCCACAAAATATGCATGTGCATTGTATCAGAGAATGTACAAGTATCTTCCTAGCAGCATTGTTTGTCAAAGCCCCAAACTGTAAACAACCTAAATGTCTATCAGTAGTATAATATATAAATTATAGTAAATTTCTACAATAAAATACTATATAACACAATTAAAAGTAATGAAATACAGCTACTCACATTAAATCATGAAATCTTACAATGTTGAGTGAAAAAGGAAGACACCAAAAAAATACATATAGTGGATGACTCTATGTAAAGTCCTTTTGGAGAAGGGCAGTAGGAAAATATAAAATACAGTGTTTAGGGATGCATGCATTTGTAGGTGGCAAAAAATATGAAGAAAAGCAAGGCAGGTATTAAAAAATTAAGTGTCTTATGCTCGGTTCTCTGGAAATAGATGGAGTTTTCTATAAAGAAGATTTGTTGGAGAGTGCGCTCAAGAAAAACCAATGTAAAGAAATGAGGGAAGCAGGATTGAACAGGGAGAGAAGATAAACTGCAATGCAATTACAACAAAGACTTTAGCTCATTTATTTACAGGAAACTCTAGAGCTGGGATGGTCTTTAGAGTTATCCTCCAGTGAGCAAGGTGGTCAGGTGTTTGTATCCCCATGGATGTCAGTTACTGGATACAGGCTTCCCCTAGGCCTGGAGCCTATCTGGAGTGAGGCACTTCCAAAGGTGATTTCTGGAGAAAGAATACTTCTGGTAGTGGAAGAAAGGAGCGAGATTGTCCCGAAGAAGGAACCTG
>NW_017731521.1:752230-761186 GCF_001890085.2 Hipposideros armiger | reverse complement strand
TGTTTAGATCAGCTGCCCATCTCTGTCTGTAGGCTAGAATTCCCAGGTGCCTGGTTAATGAGTGGGTGATCAAACTGTGTCTTGACATGTGTCTCACCCAATCAGGAGATGCTTGACTTTAAAAATATGTTTAGAACAACAGATTATTTCCACTGTCTTCAGCATAACACCCTTTCCTATACTGCTTATTCAATGTAATTTTGTACTGAATTTTGCCAGGTCAGTCTAAATTTTGATCTAAATAATGTAGAATAAACAACCAATCTAGAAATCAAGTCTGTTGAGAGACCAGTGAAATACATCGACCGTGTGCTAATAAGGCGGCATGCTGTAAAATTTGAAAGCATCCTACTGGAGAAAATAATCTATAAACCATGTCTCCCTGTTTTACTTTATTATATTGGTAAAACTGTTGGCCATTATTGTCCTTTGTCTGTTTCCAAACACTACTTTACTAATGTGGAACTGGACTAATCCGTGACGTTTCAAGCACATCCTACGTGCCCCCTGAAATAGAAAAGCAATTCGAGGACACTTATAGTCATTATGTCCAGATTTCTTTTTTTCTCCCATAGCTTCTTTCAAAACACACGCTCTGTTATATCGAACATGCTGGTAAAGTACACTCTTAATAGGTCTGAAAATAGGTTACAACGTATCACTCTAATCTCACATAATATAGTACAGCCATGCCATTTTGATCATTCTGCACAAATGCCGTAGAAATTGATTACTAAGAAATAACCGAACCCCCACTGTATTCCAGTGGCCTCTTCAGAACATGAAATTAAGCAGTGTTCCTTACCAACAGAGTACAATTTTCAGGGAGAGTCAAAGTGCTTAAAAATAGTATAAATCTTTTAGCCATTTAGGTTTTTTGAGAGCTACAAATATTGTTTCAAGGGAAAGCAGAACAGAAATATAAAAGAAAAAGACATAAAAGAGTACCAAATTATTGGGCTATTTCCAAGCTCCAGAAATCCTGATCTCTCCCTTACAAAGCAGTCTTTTAAGAATTGCTTAGCAGAAGACTTTTTTGTGATTGCCAAGATTTCATTTTCAAACTGACCTAAGGGCTTTCAATTTATGGAAGAGGACTGGTTCATTAGATTAGCGTAATGGGCCACTTGAAGATTATGGGGTCCTATAGAAGTAGCAGCTACCCCTGGAAGCCATTAACAAATGTACAAATGATCAGTGCAAGGGTGATGTAAAGAAAATTGGTGGACCTCTAGGTCCACCCATATTGTAAAAAATGGGATGATTTCATCCTTTTTTATGGCTAAGCAACATTCCATTGTATATATATACACCACATCTTCTTTTGGGGACAACATGGATGGACCTAGAGAGTATTAAGTTAAGTGTGATAGGTCAGACTGAGAAAGACAAATACCATATGATCTCACTTACATGTGGAATCTAAAGAACAAAATAAACAAACAAAACAGAAACAAACTCATAGATACAGAGAAGAAAGTGATGGTTGCCAGAGGAGAGGGGGTTTGGGGAGCTGGGTGAAAAAGGTGAAGGGATTAAGAAATACAAATAGGTAGTTACAAAATAGTCACAGGGATGTAAAGTACAGCATAGGGAATATAGTCAATGTTGCAGCATTGCAATAATGTCTACCTTAGGCTAAGATGAAAGAGCATATTGATGGGATGTTACTGTTCTTGAAATATAGAAAAAAATCTAGAAGGATTATGGAAGTGATGGTCTAGGACATTTTTATTTCAGAAATAGGAGATATATGGAAAGAAGTTGACAATAACTCTTTTACTGTATGGTAGAAAGAACACGGGGGAAGTGGTTCTTCTTTTATGCCTAGTAATGGTTCTTTTACAAGTCAAGGTGAGAACGTTAGGGCCTGGATTCCTCAGAAGGAGGGTTAGAAAGTGCTGCTTAAGTTTTTGTTGTTTGTTTCATAAACAGAGTTAGAACCATGCACTTGTCCAATGCAAGTCCAAAATGAATTTGATTCCGTTCATGTGGAGAAAGCTTGGGATGCTGGTTAGAAGTCAGTGGGCATGAGAGCCTGTGACCCAAGGCAAGGGTTGCCTGTGGCGTAGACTTCAGGAGTTACTCACCCACAGAGGCTGAGCAGCTGGGTGATCTTAATCAGGTTACTCAACCTCTCTAAACATCCATTTCCTGATCTGTATGGATGGTGTTAATGATGGCTGCCTCTGCCCACCTAAAACAATCATAGAGCTATGTTGTAAACATGGAGTACTTCCTGTAGGGCTCTTGTGATGACATAGAGTGATAGCTCCTCTCACAGGCCCCCTCGATTTCTGTCCAGGTTAAGGTCTCTGTCATAAATTTGAACACCTCACAGGATCCAAGAATGGACCACTTAGCATTAGGCTTGGCACACAGTACCCAATAAATAGTAGATAAATTGAGAAACTCATTTTTTTAGGTTATTAAATATAAATATTCTAAATCAGAATAACTTGGGAGAGGGTCTGGGAATCAGCAGTTTTAATAAGCCCACAAGGTGAGGCTAATGCACATGAGTTTTGAGAGCCATTGGTTAATCATATCCATTCCTGTAGATGGCTCAGAAGACGATCGACCAACAGCTGCCGTGAAGTTTTCTAGTTCGCGAAAACGAATCTGGAACGGCAGACTTTCAAGCAGCTGCGGATGGGGTGGTTTGGGCAGCAAGTTGCTTCTCACTCCTGTGGGGTCCTGGGTGAGGACAAGGAAATAGACTTGGCAGGCTGGCCGCCCGGCCCCAGCCCTGAAGGTGCCGTCAGAAGAAGAAACACGGGAGGAAGAGCAGGGAGTTTAAGATGCTTCAGAGCTGGGTCTCTCTGTTCCAGGGGGACACAGATGACATGGCTCCTCTGACAAGGGTAATCCAGGGGGTGGCCTGGAGCCACCCCAGTGCCCAGTTCATCTACTCCTGAGCAATTAAGCTCTAGGGCTGGGCAGAGACAGGAATGTGGGTTTACTTGGTTTAAGACAAGCCATGATGAGGGAAGAAGTACTTCCCTGACTACCTCCTCTCTCGCAAGGGAGTCGGGGAGACTGCCACACATTCTTCCTTGTCTCACTGTCTCCTTCCAGCCCCCTGCAGAAAGTTCTTTTTAAACTATAACACATATTTCTCCTAAAAACACTTTCATCCCACAACGACCCTGTCGGGTAAATATTATTCTCATTTAAAATGAGGCTCAGGCGTGTTAAGGTGGGAGCTTGTTCCTTAATGACAGACAGGGTTCCAACCCAGATCTGCCTGGTACAAACTTGCACTTTAAAAAAAATTTGACAATGCATCTAATTATACTTTTTTATTGACCTGCTTATTATTAGCTTCTACTATGCAGCATGCATGTATGTATCATTAAATAAGATGCTTGATTTGCTTCTGTGTTATTTAATTTTAACACTAACCTTTACTCATGCTTATTCAAAAGATCATCTTGTTTATATATGTTGAACCTACAAATTAGGATATACTTGTATTCATCAACACAGGAGGTTTTTTTTTTTTTTTTTTGCTTTCTGATTTGTGAATGCATATATCTGAAGAGACAACTGCAGGGAAGGATATATGAAATTGAGACTGTCCCAGAAAATCTGGGACCAATAAATGGTTGCTGTAAACTGTCAACATGAAAAATATTAAAAAGACTTACCAGTCATCATTGCTGGTTGCTTAAAAACTGTGCAAAACACATTTTCTCTCTTTTTCTTTGTCATTTATCTTTTTTTTTTTAATGAAAGGAAAGCATGTGTCTTCTTCCTTAGAAATAGAAGTCAGGAGAAAAGGGACAATTAGCCATCAAGAGGATGAGTTAGGGTTGATAAATACACAGGGACGTCCAGGACGCAGATGGTCATTTCTCCCAGAATCCTCATAAAAAGGATGCTGCATCTGCAGACACACCAGGACAGCTGGGGGTGATGAACGGCAGGCACTGGGCTGGAGGAGAGACCGACAGACACACAAATCAAATAGAGTTTCCTTATAAAGCACAACAGCACTGGAAATTAATGGTTTCCTGAAAACAAAGCAGCAATCTGGTGACTATGCTCAGGAAAGCCCCTTCCCCTTAGCCCCGAGGAAAACCAGAAAATCCAATAGGAAGTTTTTATCATTTAATGGCAGGAAGAGTCTGTTAGCATCCAATATACCAAGGGACACACCAAATAGAAATAGTCCTTAGATTTGCAGTTAACTCTTCAAAGTGCTAAATATGCTTTTAAAAAAAAAAAAAGGCCCCTGACAGTTGAGGGTGGGAGTAGTGCTTTTTACATGCACAAGGTGTCAGGAACTGCCAGGCACAGAGAAACCCTCCAGCCAGTTGGTATCCTGGGAAACTGCTGCAGTGAAGGAAGGCCAACTGGGCAGTTTAATTACATAGGCAGATGTGCCCTGATTTCTCTAATTTCTCAAGAATGGGTCTATAAATAGCTTGGAGGAGAATAACTCAGTAGCCTAACATCCCAGTAGGAGACTAAACCTGTTGGTGCTGACTTTTTCTTTTCCCTTTAAAAATCAATGTAAGTTGTGTCTATTGCTTTCCAACTAGAAAATGATCCCCCTGTATGAATGGACCCTAATGGGGAAAAAACCCACTGAGAATAGAGCAGGATTTAAAGTGGTCCCATAAGGGACTATTCGTGGATGTGTCTGCAATGCAGGGGGAATGCAGGTGCTGGGACAACCGTGATGTGCAGGGACCTACGAATAATAGGAAGGCATGCATGCTTTACTAAGGAAAAAGCAGACAAGTCAATCACTGATCTCACTGTGCAATATGAAGATGAGAAATACTGTTGCGGGGCACCTAGACAGAGAGACAGGACACCAAGGCGTGGGAAGCAACTTTTATTAATGCCATAACTGGCTCAGCAGATTCACAACCAGAGGCTGAGCCCCGACCCGGGTGGGACTCGGGGCTATATACCCTGAAGTTTCCAGGTTGGCAGGTAAGATTTATTATTAGAACATGTGGCCATTGTGCCCATTCCTGACTGGCTCCCGGGTGAGGTAGGAATTTGGAAATATTAAACGCGGAAGTCTTGCTGACCATACAGTCCAAGAATGTCTTTGTCTGAAGCCCGCGCGAAGTCCTTAGTGACCACATGGTCTGGGAAGGCCTTTGTCTAGGGCCCACTGCCACAGTACGAATGCACTGATTATTGGCTGCTGCGTTTCATTGGAGTGCAGGTACATACCTGATGTTCAGAGATGGCCATGTGGGACTCTGCTAAAGGGGATTTTTTAAAAAAGATTTTATTGGGGAATTGGGGAAGGGGAACAGCCAAGTTGTTGTCCTTCAATCTTAGTTGTGGAAGGCGCAGCTAACTCAGCTCCAAATCCAGTCACCATCCGGCCGCCCATTGGCAGCTTGCAGCTGCTCAGCTCAAGGTGCCATGTTCAATCTTAGTTGTGGGTGGGCGTAGCCACCATCCCATGCAGCAGCTCAGCTCAGCGGCAGCTCAGCTTAGCTCAGGCGCAGCTCAGTGGCCCATGTGGGAATCAAATTGGCGACCCTGTTGCTCAGAGCTTGCGTTCTTAACCAACTGAGCCACTCAGCTGGCCCTAAAGGAGATTTTAATTTTGTCCTTTGTAACCCTAAGTTTAAGACCCGATACAACCTTGAAGAAATAAACCCCATGATTCCATGCTTTTATTTCAATGGCAAATTGGAGATTGTCTCCTGTGGCAATATGCCAGGAACAATTGTTTTCTTCTTTTTCTGTAATTTCACAATAACCATAGCACCTTTGCACTAATCGGTCATCCCGTAAGTGAGTGTTACAGTTGCCTGTAGGTCAGATCCAATAACCAGTATGTTCAGTTTAGCAAGTACTTGCAAGATCTTATCATGGTGTGGAGAGAAGGGAACCCTAGTGCACTGTTGATGGGAATGTAAATTGGTGCAGCCACTATAGGAAACAGGCCAAACCATGAAAGCTTATTTAAGCTGTAGTAGAACTGAAATAAAATATGATAAAAAAAAAAAGAGTTTTTGACTTATCTTAAATCCTTGTGCTTGAGGAAAACCTGGCTTACCTAGAAAGGCTCAGAGGGACTTTCCGTGTTCTGCAAAAGGCCTCCTTAGCACAGTGAAGTACTTCCGGAGCTCTGTTCCTTGTTATCTAAGCGCATGTCAAACATTCAGCCTCCTTGGCCTTCATGTATCTCTAGCAGACTTTGACCATTTGTTCTAAGAGTTGAGAGGTTTTTCCGCCTTAACTCATAAATGGAACAAAGGAAAGGAGAGGAGAGACATGGAGAAAGGAAGGGAGTAAGAAAGGAGACAAAAGAATGGGCTATCTTGAGGTGGAATTAAAATCGTTGACGAAAGAAAAGGGGACTTTCTTCACACTGTTTGCTGTCTGTAGCGAGGAGAGCAGGGAGCCAAGTGGTCACTGCATGGCTAGGTTATTATACAGGGTTATGACCTGCAGAACATAATGCTGCCATGTTTTATGTCTTGATTTCTATTGTGGTTAATTAGGTGTGTTTGCTTTGTAAATATGCATCAAACTTACTCTTAAGAGTTGCACATTCTCCATGGGTATGGTGTATTTTAATTTAAAAATCATTGAAGTATGGACATTGGGCATATATGTTATTGTACTTATCACTTTCCTTTATGTTTGAAAGTCTTCATAAAAATAATTATTATGAGCCCGTGTGTGCTAGGTAATACAAGGCAGACCACTATGGGCCTGGTGTGGTTTGATGTGATGCCACAGATGAGCTGGGTAATGGCCGCATGTGCCCTCTGCAGCCTCTGGAGAGAAAGTCACTCTTACTTGATTGATATTTCCAAACTCAACATCTGGCGATGTCACCCTTCATTTGTAGGCTTTCCATTACTTACAGGAGAAAACTCAAAACTCCTCAGCAAGATATATAAAAGCATTTATTTTCCAGGGCTGTCTTACGTCGTCCCATATGCATCTGCCTCCTTCAGAAGTGTCACATTCCACCAACTCCAATGCAGTCCTCCCCCACTGAATGGGCCAGTCATGTGGAAATGCTCCAAGGTATATCTCTGCATCTTTGCTGCCCCCCTGTAAATATAATCATACCCTCTCATCCCTACCTCAGCCTGTCAGGAGCCTACGAGGCCTTTAAAGACCCAGTTTACATGTTTTTCTCTGACATTTCTTGATGCAACCAAGCAGAACAAAGCCTTCCCTCCCTTTAGGCTACCACTCTGCCTCATAGCTGCAATGGTTTGCGGGTTTTGTTTTTTTTTAAAATCCGTTTTATATGCAAAATGCATAAGCAACACATTTAATCCTTATAAAGAATGAAACTATTTCCCATGAGGTTCAAGTCTTCTTTGACCCCCACTTCTAATCCACCGTCCCTCCCCTCCCGGGTGCCCAGAGGTAACCACTGCTGAGTTTGTGTGTCTCCTTGGAGACTTTCCCTCGAAGACTGTGTGTCTCAGAGATCTCTGTGTTTCATATAGAAATAGAGCCTTCTTGTTAACTGCTGCATAAAATCCCATGGTATGCATATTCCACGTTTTATTTAGCATGATAATACTGATGAATATTTGGGTTGTTTCCAATTTTTGTTCCAGCCCCCAAATGCCATAATAAGCATTTTGTATTTGCATCTTTTTCCTAGCTATGCGAGCATTTCCCTAGCTAGCTCCTGAAAATTGGAATTGCTAAGTCCTAGGACATGCAGCAGTTTTCACCATAATCCTATCTCAGCTAGCTAGATTGTGAGCTGTTGTTTTCGTTTTTGTAAATTTAGGCTTAGGACAAGCCCTGTCTTACACAATACCCTAGGACCCAGCAATCGTACTCGCTGTAGTAGGGGGCTCAGTGAATAGGGAATGAATCAATGAATCAATGGATAAATGTATCAGTGAATGACTTCCAGCGTTATGGATTTGGCTCAGCAATTATTGATAGGAGATTTCCTGCCAGACATGTGGAAACTAATAAGAATCCATTGGTGAAGAAAAAAAACCAAACCATCTAAAATTATACTGTAAGTGAAGTGGGCATTAAATGCTTACTAATAAGATGCTTTTAAGGAGGTGAAAGTGGTGAGACTACAATTTTTAGAGAACAAGGCCCATGCCACAATATCTAACAAAGCAATGGTGACAGAGCGTGACCCTGGCAAGGACGATGTATAAAGCAGCATGCTGTGGCCAGCAAGGGGGGTGCTTAATGTCCCTGGCTGTGTATGGGTACCTGGAACGCCAACCCTGTTATTGTGGCTCTAATGCTGGTCATGAGTTCCTAGAACAAATGAACGTGAGTGGATGTTTTCTCAAATGTTCTGATTTTTTTTTACCCTTCCCAGCTGCTTTGTAAACAGTTAAAAATATATTACCCAAGAGGATGCTGCGTGAAGCAGCCTGTCCCTGGTGTGGGAGCTGCGTCCAGTGCTGTAGACAGCACACCGGGGGCGGGCACAACGTGCTGCTGAGCACAGCCAGGTACGTCCTCAGCTTATGCCCGATAGTGTCAGGGTAACAGAAAGGCTCAGGTACCCCTCTCTGGGGGGTTGGGGAGTCCCAGGTGCATAACTGAACCCCATTCCAGTAAATTGGCCCCATTGACATTTTGGCCAGGTAATTCTTTGTTGTGGGGGGCTGTCCTGTGCATTGTAGGGTGTTTGGCAATATCCCTGGTCTCTACTCAGTGGGCACCTGTAACACCCCCCAGTTACAACAAATCAAAAACGCTGCCACATGTTTCCTGGAGCAAAAATCACCTCCAGCCGAGAGCCATGCCTGAAATTTCTTGATTCCTTTAAATAGGAGATTCCTTTAAAATCTTTTACAACTTTGGCATCATTCTTGTAATGTTGGCCTAGCATATCTAGGTTTACAAGGTCAGTTTTACAATGATTTTCTTAGCCATGTGTTGGATGGCAGAGAGTTTCCCAAAGTATCAACAACAATAACTGACAATGTCTGGGAGATAAATACTTGCCCAGCTCTGTACT
>NW_017731521.1:744279-750688 GCF_001890085.2 Hipposideros armiger | reverse complement strand
CTTTTTCAAGTGGCCTGGAATGCAGCTGCCTGGATTAGCACCAAGCCACAGGCAGCTGCTGCTGCTGCTTTAAAAACCAAAAAAAGTCCCTAATCCTTGACATGGTGCCTCTTTGTTTTTTTATTGGGATTAAAATGATCTTTATTGAACCAGTTCTCTCTAGGTGTGTTCTTCTGTGGCATTTCTATTTTATGTCTAACCACTTTCCCTTCCTGAAGGCTGGAATTTGGAAACTCAGAAGCCAGGAACTCACTGTTGTTTTCTCTGCTTTATGTGCTCTCATCCCTTCCCTGAGGGAATAATGTGGAATGTCTAAATGATTGAATGAAGGAAGGTAAAAAAGTAGAAGAAAATACTGCAAAAAAAAAAAAAAAAGAACAAAAACTCAAAACCAAATCAGTTATTTTATCAGGCTACATTTTTATTCGCAGGCTGTGTTGTTAGAGGGGCTACAAACAATCACGGTGGGGAAGCATCTGGTCCTCAGCCGTTGTCCTGCTTTATCCAGTCCCATCCGCACTGCAGCCAAAGCCCACTGCCCTCTGTCTGCACTCTGAGCCTTTCTTTATAGTGTCTGCTCTGCCCATGGCATTTCTCCCCCCACCTCTCCTATCAAACTCCTACCCATCCTTCAAGGCCCAGCTCAAGTGCCCCTTCACATGAAGCCTTCCTCAGTCCCTGCAGCCAGCATGCCTCTACGATTGCACTCTGTCTCCAGACATTACCAAATAGCCCCTGGGGTGAGGTGGGGAGGGGTGGGGTGGAGAGATTGCTCTTGGTTGAAAACCACTGCCTGAGGGGCATCTAATATGGATTGTCCCGATGCTACATTACCCAACAATTTACTCTTCCATCTCAACTTCTCCCCAGTAGGATTAACCCTTAATTGAGGGGTTACCAATCATTGGTCATTAGATGTGGCTTTTAGCTGCATCTGTAACCCCCTATAAATTAATACATAGGTGATCTAGCTTATAAATCTATTCTTAGTGTTGCTTCAGTGAGTTCCTCTTGCAGAGTCTTAATACACCCGGAGGTCAAATTTTTAAAAAGTGTCTATATGTGTAAAACAATCAAGATCTGCACCAAGGAGGGTTGGCTGAAAGACCTGAAACAGCAGTTCAGAATAACTTGATCTTACACCCTGAATAGAAAGAGGGGGCTTAGGGAAAGAGACAGGAATGATTACGTACATCAAAGTTAAAAATTACGTATATTCAACCCTGACTCAACAAACATTTCTAAAGATGAATTAGCTCACATGAGAGCCCTGAATAGGAGACTGCTGATACTATGACATGGAAGCTATGTTAGTTTATTGTGGTTTGTTCTCAGTGCAGGAGAGCTAGAGAGGCAGGGGGCAGTAGAATTAAAAACAACAGAAAGGAAAGAGCCCCCTGTGACTGTGGGATTAGAGGAGTCCTTTTAGATGTACATGATCACCTTCTAATAGATTGCTTACCATCACAGGAAAAGAAACTATGACTATATGTAAGAGGCATACACATATCTATATGCCTGCACAAATTAGCTAGTTTACAAATAATATTATTAAAACATGTTTGTGTTTAATTAAAATCAGTGACATCCCTTGAAAAACTCCTTTTTTTTGAGCTTATGAGGTGAATATTCTCTTTTTTAATCTTAAATTCTGTGTTTCTTCAAGTTACATTTTCCCCTCTGAACTTGAACAATGGTTTATGAACCATTGTCCTAAATACTGGATTTTTTTCCCCTCAGATATATCTTTCAGGCTATCAGTTTACTATTCAGCTTCTTCTAATTTGCTTTTATTTTATTTTTTTCCTAGAAATGTAAAAAAGATTCATTACTTTAAAATGATTTTTTATATGTTTTTTCCCATTACAGTTAACATTCAGTATTATTTTATATTAGATTCATGGATAAGTTTTAAATAGATCAGCTGCTGAAAGCAGGCCTCATATTTACAAGCTGATTGAATATGTTCGGGTGTGTCCTCTGTCATAAAAACAGATGGGGTAGCATGATCCTTTTCCTGGGGTACCACTTGGAGACGCATGGGGTGACCCTGTTTGGTAATTACAATAGAACTCAAAGAAGAGGGGACTTGCCTATACTAGTTTCCAGTTCTGGAGCGCCTCCTAGGTGCCAGACTCAACTCCTCTGCACGTTAGAGGTCATTACCCCCATTGTACAGGAAATGGAGGCTCAAAAGGAATAAGTAACTTTCCCAAAGAGTCCACACTCCAATTTGCAAGCTCTAAATATTATACGCTGACAGTGGATGGTCGGAGATGTATATGGGTGTATGCAATTGATATGAGAAGGGAAAAATGGCTGAAAAAAGCATCCAAGCAGGGAGTTGTCGTGGCAGATGAATAGGCATGGTGGTGTCACCACGTGAGGTAAGCATGACTACGAGTGATTATAGACTTTTCTACTTTCTTCTGTCATTTAGGATACAAGTGAAATTCAAGCTATCTCTGACTCTCAGCAAGTCATGCCTGGATGACAAGGAAAAGACGAGGCATGCTACTGTCTGAGCAATTGGGGCAGGAAGCAAGGACTCATTACAGAGGAAATCCCAGCTTCTTTGGGAAAGGTAAGTTCATGTCTCTTCCCACCACATGTGTATTATGATGTGGACAGTGCCTCATATCACACTCATATCAGTTTTACTAAGCATCATGTTTTGCCAGTATTATGATCCAGATGGTGACAATCTGTGTCTAGGGTGCTACTGGGAGTTGACTGGAGGCCTAATAGGAAGTTTCAGACAGGTCAGTGAGTGCATGTGTATTTCAGATGAAGGGATTGTCATCTTGTTGGTATTTAAATAAATTCCTAGTGCCTGAAACACTGCCCGGAGAGTGCACTCCTGATTGGCTGATAGTCCATTAACCAGAATTCTCAACAAACTGTCACTTCTGCACATCTGTTCCCCGAATGTGATTGATGGTTTTGATAAAGATGCTGTAGGATTTCAGGAGAGCCTTCTAAATCACCCAAGAAAGTTTAAATGAGGTTGACAAATATTTTAGGGCTTCATTTACTTCTTTTCCTGGGTTCAGGCTCTTGGAAATTGGCATTTTAGGGATAAAACATGTATAGCAGTTCCTGGAATAACGTCATTTCATTCAGCGTCGTTTCATTATAACGTTAATGGAAAAAAAAAAAAAAGATCTCCGGCTGGGGTCTCTGTGGGTGTGGAGTTTGCACACTCTCCCCATGTCTGCGTGGGTTTTCTCTGGGTCCTCTGCTTTCCTCCCACATCCCAAAACTGCGCATGTTATGTGAGTTGGTGTGTCCCCATTGTCCCGGTCTGAGTGAGTGTGGGCGTGGC
Organism: Hipposideros armiger; assembly: GCF_001890085.2. NCBI lineage: Eukaryota > Metazoa > Chordata > Mammalia > Chiroptera > Hipposideridae > Hipposideros > Hipposideros armiger. The sequence goes on along the minus strand of NW_017731521.1, from coordinate 747,363 downwards.
TGTGAGTGGCCCTGCGATGGAAGGGCATTTGGTCCTGGTTTCCGCCATGTGTCCTGAGCTGCCCGGAGAGGCTCCAGCCACCCATGACCCTGAACTGGAATAAGCGGGTTGGAAAATAATTATTTTACTTCTTTTTATTAACCTTTCTTAAATGTATGCATAGCTCACATGTATTTCAATGTTTAATATTAGAAGTGTTTTGGGTCTTTGTGTAGAAGTTTGGTGATGTTTTTGTGACCAGCAATACGCCGTAGGAGCTTGACTTGCTTCTATCAATTAGCCTGTGGTAGAATTGGTTTCGCTCTACATCATTTCACTTAAAATCACAGTTTCCAAGAACCTATCAATGATGTTAAGTGAGGACTTTCTGGAGGGTGGTTCTCTATCAGCTCCTCAGTGGCAGAAATGACCTCTCCAGTTCGTAGGTTTATTTTAATTTGCTTAGTCAAATGTTCAGAGACAAGTTCCAAAGCTCTACTCTTATCATTACAATCATGAAGATCAAATCATAGACTTGTTATAGTGAAGGGAAAATATGATGATTCCTGTCTTTTTAAGGGGACTCCTTCTTCACTGTAGAAAGGGATTAAAAATGAAGTATGGTCGAGGGGCTGAAACTACTCAGCCTGAACTATTGTGGCAACATGTGGAATCTAGGGGTCTGATGTATGGGCTGGGGCCTCACACAACCATCTGAGTGATGGGCATGGTTTATATTGATTTTCATATGAATTAATAACGAGAAATATGACCACGACTACAAAGATAGATGGGCTGCAGAATGCCTTCCTAGCAAATGCAAATACTGAGTATTAAAACATATGGGGTGGGGTGGAGAGAGAATGATAAGGTGTATTTTTATCATTGACAAGGGAGAGTAAAGAGCACCTCTCTGCAGCCTCAGGGTTCGGAAGCATATCCCAGGTTTATTCCCTTACGTTTTCCCTCTATGAACCCAATAAGATCAGCTATCTCAGTGCATTCGGGTCCACTTGCTATTTCTATGTCCAGCTAAATGGGTTGGGGAGTAAACAAGGTGGGCCATAGAAATATCCATAGAGGATCAGTTTTTTCTCTTGTGTCATTTGATTTGGGGACACGGCCTAAATGTTTACAGGCTCCAGCCAGGGCATCCAGGCTCCAGCTCTGCATTCCAGAAGCTTCAAAGTCTCCATTCCATCCTAACAATGAGGAACAGGCCAAACAAACTGCAAAGCTAACAGCTCTTCTTGGTATTGTAAGAAAGGGGAGGACAGAGGGCAAACCTCCATCCCCAAGAAGGGAGAGACAGCCAGACAAGTCCAGGGAGTCACGGCTTTTGGGGGCAGAGACTTATGAGCGGAAACCACCCTGGGGATCGGAAAACTGAGCTGTAATGGACAATTCCTGGAGGCTCAGTGTAGACAAGTCTAAGAATAAAAAACTCCAGGGGACCTAGTCAAAGGGGGGTGCCAACAATATTGTGAGGTGTACCTCCGGGACCTCGACCAGGTTCCCACAGTAAGTAGCAGAGAAAAACCCCCTCGTGCTTCTGGCAGAGGGAGGGAAAGAAACCATTTTGAAATAGGCCAGAGCATTCGGCTCTTAACAAGCCTGTACTCCAGGGAGGCTAGTTAACCAGAGCCTAACCTGTTGGAGTTATTATCAGAGCCTGAGTCACCTGGGAAGAGAGAAATACTCAGCTCCAGCCCACTCTAGCCAACCTGCTCCACCTAAAGGGGGAGAAAAAATCTGAGAAACTCTTGTGAAGTTCACAGTCCCCGGGCTCACTAAGAGACTGACACCTAATCATGAGACTATAGAACTCTTCTCTCGTCCCTCGCCACACACCTCTGCATCATGTTACTAAATACCTATGTACAGCAGTTCCTTTTACCTGGTATATCATGTTGGGCTATCAGGGAAAAAGCACAAGGCACCAAAAGGCAAAAAACGCTATAAGAGACAGAGCAAGCATCAGAACCAGACATGCCAGGGATGTTAGAATTACCAGACCAGGAATTTAAAACAACTGTGATTTATATGCTAAGAGCTCTAGTGGATAAAGTAGATAGCATGCAAGAACAGATGGACAATGTAGGCAGAGAGATGAAAATTGTAAAAAAAGAACTGAGAAGAAATGCTAGAGAGAGAGAAAGAAAAAGAAACCCCACTGTAGCAGAAATGAAGATGCCTTTAATGGGCTTTATTATTGTGTAGCTTGAACACAGCTAAGGAAAGAACCTCTGAGCTCGAGGATACATATATCAATAAAGGCCAAAAGACATATTGTGCAGGCCTTGGCTTTCTCTTCTTAAGAGCAGTTAACAATATGTTCCTATCTAGCAGAAGAGTTTGGAAAAATAATTAATAATAAATTGTTCAAAACCTAAGCACTGATCATGAAAAAGTTTATCATCATAACTGTTAGCTTGAAGCATGCACTTCTGGCAAATCACCAGAAAAGAGTCCTACTTTTATCTTGTTTAAATAATGAAGGTTATATGTGACCAGATTACATATGTGAAACAGAGGCATTTTCTTTGGCTAAAGTTTCCTGGAAACATTATAATAGAAAAGACTGGTTGGTTCTGGATCAGATAGAGTAGACATACACCATAATGTGTCCCCCACTGGAATGCATCTACAAAGCCTGGAAAGGATGCAGTGAGGAGCTATTGGGGGGCCCTGAAGAGCAACTTAGAGGAAAATTTACACCATTACATGCTTCTATTAGGAAAGAAAAAAGGTTTCAAATCATAACATTTCTCCTCAAGAAACTATAAAATAAGAGCAAAATAAAACCTAAGCAAGCATAAGAAGGGAAGTAATAGAGAGCAAAAATCAATGAAATTGAAAACAGAAAACCAAAGGAAACCAGTGTGTGGGGGGGAATGCTTGCTTCTTTGAAAGAGCAATACAATTGATAACCCTCAAGCAAGAGTGACCAAAAGAAAGGAAGGAAAGGAAAGGAAAGAAGGAAGAAAGAAAGTAAAGAAGAAACAAATTACCATTATCATAAATGAAGGAGGGGAAATCATTACAAACCCCAACGACATTAAAAGAATAATAAGCAATACTATAAACAACTTTACAAATATAAAT
>NW_017731521.1:740042-741649 GCF_001890085.2 Hipposideros armiger | reverse complement strand
TAGAATCTCAGAATGGGAGGCAAGTGAATACAATGTACAGCCAAGGTTGAAGGCTAGTGCTCTTCAAGTATATGGAGCTTTATTGGAATGGACCACATTACTAAAGATCTTCCATTGAAGTCATGGAGGTGATATATTCTCTTGACTGCCAAAGACTCTTAAAACCACACCCTGCTGGGAATTTCTGAGATAATACAGCTACAGATAGATTTTAGGTGATCTTGCGAGAGTTGAATTAATATATTTCTGGTTCAGCTGAATAATTTCATATTTTCTGCCTAGTAGGAGTTTCGTCGCTTTTTCTACAACTCTTCTCTATTTGCCACCCATGAGTGAATTTTATATTCTCTGAGTTGAAGGCAGAGAAGAAACATCCAGGGAGATGGAGATATTATGCAGAATATAACAGAAATCTCCGTGATTCAAATAAACATTTGTAAAACAGAGAAACAGCCACTCTAGCAACTTCAAGGAAAAAGAATGTGGAAAGTAATTAGTCATCAATATTTAACTTCAAATTGAGAGCCTCCCTCTGTCACTGTGTTTTGCTGGAGGAAATGTGTATTTTGATTTAAATATGCCAAGATAATTCTGGTCTGCCTTTGTTATTGTAAATTTAAATAATAACAGCATTAGCATATATGTCGTCTCTAACTTTCTTACTTCTCACTTCTTCCCTGAGAGCCCATTTTTAGATTTATCAAATTCATGTCTTTATAAGTAGTTACTGTTAGTGCAGTTTAATCAATGGGTCTTTAAACAGCTTTGCTGAACTATGGGACTGGTTCAGTTGTCTTAGAATTATCTGCTATAATTCTATACATAAAGCAAGGGAGGATTAGAAAATTTAATTTTTTCTACCAAATTCACACAACATTCTGATGAATAAAGTTATTACAGTAAAAACTGCATTTCTATAGAATTGCCCAAACCATTACAAAATGTTTTACATAAGGAAAACAAGAATGATATTATTAATTTACCCTGAGAAAATACTGTGTGATCACAAGAAGAAACTTGAAAAGAATCATGACTGGATGCTAAGGATGAAAATTTGATGAGAAATGGTATATTTAAATGTCTCAAAGTACCATATCACAAATTATTAATTACAGAGGTGGGAAAAAAAACAGCAACATTACAGTGGAAAAACCTGGTAGACAACACCTAAACTAAGTAATCAAAGATAACACCAGTAATGGAACAAATACAAATCATGTGCCTCCCGATATGATGCACTGAGAAAGACATGACATTAACATCTGTGATATCCCTACCCAAAATGCGTAGCTTAAATCTCATCATGAGAAAACATCAAGTGAACTCAAATTAAAGGGCATTCTACAAGACAGTTGGTCAGTACTCATCAAAACCATTAAGTTTATGAGAGATTAAAAGAATCTAAGGAGACATGGACTGGAGTTTTTCTTCTTGCTATTAAAGGAAATTAGTGGGGAAAATGGTAACTTTATATAAGTATCATAGATTAGAGAATAATATAATATCAATGATAATTTCTTGAGTTTGGTAATTTGTACTGTGACTATATAAAAGAACTTTCTTGTTTTTAGAAAAATACTCATGTAGCTTGAAGTATTTAAGAGTTA
>NW_017731521.1:731579-739847 GCF_001890085.2 Hipposideros armiger | reverse complement strand
CAATCTCCATGCTTTAAGGGTAGAAAGATGGGAAGGCATGAGAGCAGTCCCTATAATCCTTAGCCATCTGGCACATTTGGGTTGTGTGTAGGAAGGTCTTCCTAATTGGGATGGATGTTAAGAGGCACGCTCAACCAGTGCACAGTGGAAGCTCATGAGTGTAAATCTTTTAGTTTAGGAATCAAGGATCTGAGAATTTGTGCAACTCCCTGGGCATTTTAGAGATTTGAATTCAAATTGCTACAGCCATTTTCATTCCATACCTCCAACATTTTTAGTTAAAGGAAAACATTTGGATTTTGTTCTAACACATCCTATTTAGATTGTGTCAGTTAAAATAATATGATTTTGAGTGAAATCATGTTTCTCATATTTAGGATATAAAAACTGAAAACAACAAATGAACAAGTCAAAGAAACAAACAAAAACTCTTAGGCACAGACAACGGTTTAGTGGTTACCAGAGAGTAAGGGGGGTAAAAGAGGGTAAAGGGGATCAAATATATGGTGACAGAAGGAGATTTGACTTTGGGTGGTGAACACACAATTCAATATATAGATGATGTATTATAGAATTGTACACTTGAAACCTATATAATATTATTAACCAAATGTCACCCCAATAAATTTAATTTAAAAATGTTGTAACAGGAAAACAATATAATTTGACAGTGTGAATTATATAATGTGCTTGAACCTTTAAAAATAATGTCATTTGCTGTTGTTATGGTTTGAGAACATTCGTGTAAATAAGTACAAGATTCTATCAGTAAAAATATTTTGCCAGCCAGTCATGGCCTGTAGAAATATACTCATAATAAAATGAATGAAATTACTGCTCTCTCCAGAATATATTTTATCCAGTTCTAGAGATGAGCAGTTATTTCAGTGTCCGACTTATTTTCTAGATGCTTAGGTAAATTCATGTCATGGACCTGACCCTAAAATCTGTTGGGAGATATCTTAAATGTGCATTTCTTTCAGTTGCCTTAGTCAGAACCTGTAGGGACCGGTTTCTGGACAAAATAGGTCTCTATCCAACAGGAAAGTGATTCAGCTGCTGATAAATTGCCCATTGATTATAGCACTTGCATGTTCTCTTGACTTTATAAAACCATATCACCCTATTTTTTAATGTATATCACCCCAAACTTTGTATGGGAGAGTCATATTCATGAATGAGAATATTTAGTTTAACACATATTTATTGTGTGATATGTGCTTGGCAGTGTGCTAGTTTATATGAAGTGTGTTTATATTAAAAATCATTTAAAATAGAAAAGAAAAAATATTTTATACTGCATGATAAGTCTCATGTGCCAGCAGCTTCAATAGATAGAAAGTGTAGCCTGAAGTATCCACAGGCTATTTGCCAAGTCTGACATAGAGGTTTCCATCCAACAAATGGAAGGTAGGAGGGGGGCGGGGTTTACATTAAACAAAGAAGGGAACTAGAGCGCATATTCCAATGCTGTCATCTGCCCCAACTCCGAGGAGGGTAGTGGGGGAGCAAAGAAAGAGAAGGGAGAATGGTGTGTCCCATGGATAGTAAAGATAGAGAAATATATTTTTTTTGACAGAAAACCAAAATTATTTTACTAAAGACATTTTCTAAGAGTTAAAGTAAGGGGAGGCCATTAGCACAAGAACCCCACCGTCAGCTAATCAGAAGAAATTAGGTATATTATGACGAGTACGTTGGCCCTCTAGTGAAACTAGAGACTTTAATATTTTTGCTTGGGGAGAAGATTTGATATTCACCATCATCCTCCACACTCACCATCCTCCCCAAGTGTCTCAATAATTGAGGATATTTAAGCAGGAAGTAGTGACAAATGGGTGCTCTGAACAGCAGAATTTACAGCCAGCTCATGAGATTAAACGTGGGGAGAGTCACCTCCTCACAGCTCTGTTGAAACCCTAACAAGATAAATGAGAAATGTGTTTGGAGAAAGAGGGGTATTATTAGCCTTCCTGTTCCTATAACATTAAGCTTGAAAGCACTGTACTTTCTGGATAATACTTCATGCTTTAAAAACAACAAACAACAACAACAAAAAACTGCTCGAGGCTACTGTGCCATCAGAAAATTATACCTTCAACTATGTAATAAGTGATTACTGAAAGCTCTCATGGCCATGAGTAGAGCCATGGTTTGTTTATAGCATCTTTAGTAGTACTATTTTTTTTTATGTCTGTCACAATTTACTCTCATATGGAAATGCATTTTTGATAAACGTAAACATACTATTTCATCCACCAAAAGGCTCTATCAGTGGAATTAGAATTGCTGAGTGGAATTCTGAAATTACTCATTCATAGAACTATTGCATTAGTGTAGTCACAATGCAAACCCACTCACCCGGAAAACGGAAATTACTTCAGGCAGAAAGTCCTTTTGCTGTGGTAAGGATGCACCTTTTTCTCATTTCAGCTTTCTTTTCCATTTAGCTTTAGTGCCTATGTCTTTGAAAAGCTCTGCTAATTTATTTTTAAATCATCAAAATATAATGACTTTTCCCAGAGTTGTTTTGTCCCCAATCCCATAAAATTTCTATATGTGTGTACATTTTGTGGTGAATGGCTGAATGCAAACTTTAGTTACTGGGTAGTCTATGATTTTACAGGGCGAACTCTCTTTCCTCATTGATTAAGTAGTCAGGTGCTTTTCGCTCTGTACCAGCCACCATGACAGTTCTTAATCTGACTTGGAACTCAATATGGCAGACAGGATATTTCACTATAGAGGCCTTGATGATATAGCCTCTTGGGAGAAACCGAGGCTCTTGTAAAGAAGCTGGCTAACTCTCCCTAAAATGTCTATCTTTTGTCTTATAGATTGCCTACAAAAAAAAAAAAGTTAAAATATAATTCCATTTTTTTTTAGTTTGGTTATTCTTTACTTATTTTTTTCCTTGTTTTAAATTTTCAGCAAATATAGGAGGAGTGAATATATGTGTGCTGCATACTAAATCAATGATAATTTGGGTCCATTCCTACTCCTTTGAGTTAATAGTGAGATGAAATTCTTCTTTCATGATCAAGCAAAAATACAAGCATAGGACGAGTTTTTCCTCCAAATTAGACTATGCTATATACCTCACACTGCAACATGTTTCTTTTGTTTATCAGTATTTCATGGATATTTTCCAGCTATAGCTCTACCTCATTTCTTAAAAAAAAATAGCTGCTTCATATTCTGTACTCTATATCATGTACCATAATTCAGTTCCCTATTTCTCTTTGGTCAATATTCATTTTCTACTCTTCTAATGCAAATGATATTACACTAAAAACCTTTGTTGTAAATTCTTACATTCTCATGCTCTTATTTCTTACTGTTAGATTCTTAAAAATGGAATTGCTGAGTCAATAAGTATGAATACTTTAGATATTCATAAATACCTTAAAATTCTTTCCCAAAACATCTTAAAAATGTGACTTCCAGAAACAAGCTATGAAAGTATGTGACTTCACACATTGTTGAAGTCACTGCCTCACATTACTCTGTACATTCTTGTCCAGGTCTGGGGCAGGAAGTATACTGGGTGAGCTTGGGACATCTTTATGAGCCAGAACACCAGGGTGCTTTCAGGGAATAATGGTGTTTTGCCAAAGAGTCACATAAGCTGATTTGAAGGATCACCCATTAGCTAAATTGGGACAAGTTAAGCATTGAAAGAATAATAACTTTAACTAATGGATTGAAACATATCACAAAGAAAAATATTTTTTTTCTTCAGTTCTCTTCGTCAAAAGACCACCAGTAACACCTGCAACTGAACAAGTTGAATATATTTTTCTTACTCATTGCAGCACGGGAGAATGTACACCTTGGGGAAGGGGAGGCGGGGCCAGTGAAGGAGGCATATCAGTAAGATGGTGTTAGAACAGATCTGAACTGGGTATTGTCGGGAAGCAGAGGCAATACTGGGATTGAATATCTCAATAAATCTTATCTACAGGGAGGGCAGAATGGAGTAAAGCTAAAGCTGTAATTGGTAAAGAAGCAGCAGTCACTCATATTAGCCAAGAGAGGGGAGTGTTTGTTATTTCGTGGGTTGCACACTGACTGCCTGACGTGAATGTTCTGTGAGATTGTTTATGTCCAACAGAGAACAACATGGCTTAGCTTAGATCGATCTGTAATAACACTGAGGCCTAGCGGTGTCAGATCATTCTCGGATGTGAATTTGCTTGTTTTCCAGATAGGTAGGTAGGTGGGTAAGTAGGTAGAGAGATAGAAGAATAGATACTCAAAAAGAGCAAGCCAAACTAAAAAAAAAAAAAAAGGAACATCGTTATCATTGCAGGATTGTAGGTAGTTATTAATCCAGCTCTTTTCCCTAAAAATTGGTTATGAAACAGAAAGGATTAATTACTTATCTAGCCTTTTCAGCGTGAACTCTATGTTAGGATAAGCCAATAGTCCCTTGATGATGAGGGATAGCTCTTCTTAGAGAAGAGTGCCAGCTAATAAATGTTAAACAAATAATAAAACTAGAAAATTGCCATTTTGCAACCCATAATGAAGAACATTTATTCAGGCTAAGATCATTAGTGGATACTAAAGTAATTAGCGGACCGATGAATGGAGAACTGGATACTTACATGTCACTAGAATATCAAGTCACAACTTACATACTGGTCACACCTGGGAAGACACAGCTTTACAGTGTAGGATCAGGTTATTGCCACCTTGACCCAATGAGCCCTAGAACCAGTGATAGTGGACACCGGACATTACCTGCCTACTGATGTGGTGCAATAGGCAGCATTCAGTCGCGCCTGTGAAACCTTCCTGCCCAACGTGCCTAAATCGAATCAAGCCTTTAGGGCTAACTTCCATTTATAGGAAATACAGGGGAAAACAAGGAAAACCACAAAGAAGCAACCCAGGAGGTGGGACGTTTTACAGTTCAGCTGGCCCAGTCTCTCCAGCAAATCACTACCTTGGAAAAAAAGGTGAGGGTGAGGCTTTCATTCAAGATTAAAAGAGATTCAAGAGACATAACAACCAAATGTAATCAGTGGTTTCACTTTGAACAAACTAGCTGTAAAAGACGTTTTAGAGCCATTTGGGGGAAATTAGACTATAGGCTGGGTATTAGATGATATTAAAGAATTATTGTTAATTCATCTAGTTGATATGATATTATGATTATTTAGGAAAATGTCCGTTTTCTAAGAGGGGCAAGTTGGAAGTATTTATGGAGTAGTAGTATGATATCCTCAACCGAAAATACTTAATCAAAAAGCAAATAGATTAAGGAATATGACAAAATATTAACAATTATTAAATCTAAGCAATCGGTATAGGTTTTCATTATACAATTCCCTCTAATTTTTATTGTAAAACGTTCAAAAAGTAAAAACAATGAAATTACATGATTTTAGTAAATTAAAATGTAACTTCTTTTGGTTTGCATTTCTATAACACTGGTAAGGCTGGCATATTTCCATAAATTCACCAATCATTTTCATTTCTCTGTGTATTTCTCATTTACCTTGCTTGCTCATTTTGGGGATCATTTTGTTATTAATTTATAAGAGATATTTGGATATCAAGAATATTGACCTATCATGTGCTGTAAGAATTTCTTTTCTAAGCTATCTTTTGGTTTTACCCCTTTTCCTGGTACACTTTGTCCTACAAAATATTCAAATCTCTATAAAGTCAAATATGTCTATTTTTTTAATGACTTTTGGGTTTTCTGCTTTGTTGAAGCACTCTGCACCTTGTTATATGGATTTTCTTCAAAGTTCTTTTTAATATTTTTATCTTTTAATTTGATATTTATTTAATCTACAATTTATGTTTTTATTACTATTTTTGTCTCACATTAGGGTACCACATATTTCTTGGTCTATTTTTGGATCCTTTTTTTTGTTCCTCTAATTCGTTTGCTCGTATTATACTGTTTCAGTTTCATTAGCTTTCTATCACATTTTAATATTTGGGGAGGAAAGTTCCCTCTCACTATTCTTCCTCTTCAAAATAGTTTTTTTGGGGCTATTCTCAGCCATTTATTCTTTCATATAAACTCTCAAATCATTTTTATATCACTCCCCAAATAATCCTTTTGAGATTATGATACTAACTACAATAAATTTATTTATTAATTTGGGAAGTATAGTATGCCTCTCTTCATGTGTTCAGAACTTATTTTTGCTCCTCAATAAGATTTTATAATTTTTTTGCACATACTTCCTAAAACTTTTTTGTTCAATTTATTTAGGTTTTTACAATTTCTGTCACTATAGGGAATAGAGTCTCTCCTTTACCTTCACTTTTTCATTTCCAATTTATCATTCCTAAGGCAGACAATTGCTATGGATTTAATACATCAACTCATAATCCTTTCTCATCTATCCTCTTGAGAGCATTGAGAGAGGCCCAAATGTAATTTGAAGTAGGGTATGGAGGAGTGAGGAAGTAAAACATTTTGGAGAGAGATGTAGTTAGTAGTATTTTTGAGATATTAATAAAGAAGTAGAAGTTGAATCCTGACAGCTAAGAAGGAAAAGTATCCATTAGGAAAAATGAAAAACTTAGTAGACTTCCAAATTAATTTGGGAAGGAAGAATAAAGACAACTTATCCCTGGATTATGAAGGAAATTAAAACTAAATTATATACCAGCAAGAAAGAGTTGAAGTGTAAATAGCTCATAAAAAAGACTATCAGCACAGATACATTTCTAATCAAAGGAAATTTTAAAGCTGCAAAAATTGTTTAAAGAAAAAGGTAAGGAAATTAAGCAGCTAGTCAACCATAAGAAGTTATAAAAACAACCAAATAAAACAAAAGAAACCAGAATATGGTAAATAATAAAGATAAAAGCAGAAATAAACAAAAAAGAAAAAGTAGTAGAAAGTAAAAATAGATCCAAGAGTTTGTTCTTTGGGAAGAATGATAAAATAGTTTTCTATTGAGTCTGATTGAGGATAAAAGGAGCAAAAATATACTATGTGAGATGTGAGAAAGCAGACTGAATCATGGATCCTGAAGAGATTATAAAAATTGAATAAGACTAATTGTATAAGTGTAATGCAATAAATTTAAAAATCTAGGGGAAGTTGATAATTTCTTTGTTTAAAATTTTACTAAAATTGATTGGAAAAGCAATACAAAACAGACCAGTAAAAACAGGAACAATAATTAAAGGTCCTTTATTTAACAGAGCTGAACCAGATGGTTTTACAGCTGAGTTAGTTCTATCTAATCTTTAAAGGAGAAATCATTTCAATATTTTTTAAAGCCATTCCAGACCACAGGGGACTCCAGCATAATCTTAATATTAAAACCTTATAAAGTCAGAACATAAATAAGAAACCATAGAACTATTTCACTTGTGAATAGAAATGCAGAATTTCAAAATAGAATATTATCATATCAAAGCATAATAGTCATGATAAAATAGAATTTATTCTAGAATGTAAGGATAGTACTATATTAAGAAATCAGTTGATATAATTCATTACTTTAGCAAATTGCAGAACAAACTGCATGATTAGCAGATACTAAAAAGATATTTGATTAATTTGAGAAGCCATTCTTAGTTTAAAAAATATGAAAAAGAATAAAAAGAAAACTATAGTTCTTAAAATTAATGAAGACCATTTACCAAAACAGACAGCAAACGTCACATTAAATGAGGGAACTCCAAATCAAAACTAGAATAGATACCTTTGCTATCACTACTATCATTCAATATTATTTCTGGAAGTTTTAACTAATGCAATAAGATAAGAAACAGAAATTATCAGTCAATACACAGGAAAATCCAAAAATAATGTTTTCATCATTAATATGATTATTCACGAAGAAAATTATTAGAAAGTCAAATCTATTAAATAAGATAATTTAGAAATAATATCATAAGAAACTAATCAGATAATTATTTTTAAATCTATAGCAATTGTCTACCCTCGAAATGATAAATCAGAACTGAAAAAGTGGGGGTGAGCGAGAGGTCCTGTGGCTGCCTTGCCTCTTGCCTTCTCTCTCTCTCCCTTCCTTCTTTCCCATTCTACCGAGGGTTGTCAACTTGGCAATATGGACTATTTCCTCTTTCCTGTTTCTTTTACAGAAGAGCATAGTATTTCAGGGTACAGATGTAAATTTAAACTATCTGGGTTTAAACCCAGGCTCTGCCTTTTGCCAGCTCTGTGAACCTGAAGGATGATATTTTGAGACATTTCCCCAGGTTTTCTACTGTGTGTGTGTGTGTGTGTGTGTGTGTGTGTGTGTGTGTGTGTGTGTGTGT
>NW_017731521.1:725935-727695 GCF_001890085.2 Hipposideros armiger | reverse complement strand
AGGATCTATTTGAATGAGTTAAGTTAGCATTTGGGGCTCAAAGGAAGGAAGATGTGAACTTGAATGAGAAGGAAGGGGGTGGGGAATGGGACAGCGTAGTGTGTGAGGTGTGGTTTTCTGGAGCCCCAGCCATGGACTCAAGCATGAGCTTTAAGAAGGTTCAGACTTTTTACAAGGGAGGCATCCCATCCTCATCTACTCCCCCCCCCCATTTAATGTTACCCCTTCATGAATCCCTAAAACACAGCGACTCGTTGAGCCAAGGAAGCCCCACCCAGCTCCTGGAGCTCAGCATAGAGTGAGGAGGGGAATATACTCCCTACTTCACTGAAGTAAGATGAAGCATTTCAGGGAGAGGGGCACTTCCCTGGCGGAATGGATCTCAAAGAGGGGGGCAATGATGGACCAGCACACTTCCCACCCCCCACCAGGCTCCTGGAGCATAGATATTAACAAGAGTGGCTAAAGAGACAGAACATGGGAAGACTGCAAGTGAACTCACTCACATAAGGCACTTTCAGGAATTCCCATAGACACAGAGATTTGGGGCAAAGTGGGAGACACTACGTTAGCTGTGAGCATTAACACGACCCCATTTATACCCACAGGCTAACGAGGTCTGGAGCGAGATAAGTTAGATTGAAATAATTTTTGCACATTGGTTTATGTTTAGTTCTTTTTTATGGTAGTTAGCAAGGTACTCTGTCTAAATTTCAAAGTGTGTTTCCCCTCCATCTTTGTTCTGTATGTATTCTATAGATTGTATCCCCAGGGCAGCGGTCCTTAAACTTAGTTTTGTGTCATAAACTACTTGTGTAGTCTGGTGAAACCCCTCCTTAGAAAAATGTTTTCAAGTGCATAACAAAAATACATAGGAATACCAAGAAAGTTTTAATATTGAAATACAGTTATCAAATATTTTAATGTGATATAATAAGATATATACTTCTTTATTAATGCATTCAATAACAGGATCTAGTGCTGGGTCTAATCACTGCGCTTTCAAAGTTTCATGAGCGTGGTGCTATTTTGAGGTTTCTGCATCAACTTTAATATGACACGAAACACCAATTTCTATTGGTTTCAAAGTCAGAGGTATTGCTTACACAGATGTGGTCATTGCCCACTTTCATACATAAAGGAAGTACTAAATTTCAGTAAAAGCGTAGTGACAAAAAAAATGCATTTTTTTCCATTCAATTTCATCCTGAATTCTATCTGTGAACCCCTTATTAAGGACTCTTGCTGGGATCTCCTCCCTTCTCCGTCTCGGATCTCCTCCCTTCTCCGTCTCCCAATTCCTTTCACAACTGAAATAAAAACAAAGGCAGCATGGAACTAAAATATTCAGATGCATAGGTTCGGAGGAGCCTGACCAATCCTACCTCCTGACCCCTCCCTCATGCCATGAAAAATTTTAGATAAAAATATTTGGCCACAGAGGAAGGGGTGAAGCCACCCCATTTTGAGGAGATGATTCTAGGAGATTCCAAGAATCCTGGAGAACTGACTTAGCTCTAAGATTTTCCTTGAAGCCATGACTGTAGAGGACTCCCCTCCCCCACCCTTAAGGTCAGCCTGTTACCCAGTGAGCATGCAGTTTGGAGACACATTCTCTGGTGAATCTCTCAATAATCTGCCTGTGCACTGCCCCCCGCTTTCCCATCCATGTGGATCACTACTGGAAGAGAGGGCTTGAACATCTGATAGGCATGGGCCTGGAAAGGGCTTGAGATATCAGGAGAGAGGCTCTGGCTCTA
>NW_017731521.1:722238-725885 GCF_001890085.2 Hipposideros armiger | reverse complement strand
TGTGTGTGTGTGTGTGTGTGTGTGTGTGTGTGTGTGTGTGTGTGTGTGTGTGTGTGTGTTACTCATTTCACCCTTGCTGCTCTTGAGATATGGATATTCAAAATGCAGAGATTCATTATTTCAACAATGTTTATGGAGCACCTGACTGAGGTACAGGTACTGATCTAAGTGCTGAAGATACAGCAATTAACAAGAAAGACTCATTAGGCCCCTGCTGTCATGAAGCACACATTCTAGTGGAGGTAAAATAGACAGTCAATAAATAGGTAGATAGATGATAAATAAGTAGATGACTGATAGATGATAGATAGATACGTAGATAGTTGGCATATAGCAGAGTAAGTAAATAAGAAAACTATCATATAGTAATAAATGTTATGCAAAGAATTGAAATACTGTGATAGATAGTGTTTTAGTTATCTATCGCTGTATAACAAACCCCCTAAAACTTAATGGACTAATAAAACAGCAACACTTTATTACCTTACAAATTTGTGGGTGATAAGTTTGGGGAGGGCTCAGTTGGGCAATTCTTCTGCTCCACAGGGTGTTACCTGGGTGGTATTCAGTGGATGGCTGGTGCTGTCTGGACGTTTGGTGCTCGGGAGGATGGCTGGAAGGCTGGGATTGGTGACTGGAGTGTCTGCACATGGCCCCTCCAGCATGGCAGTGGCAGAGTGCCCAGACCTTAGTGGCCGCTCAGGGCTCCAGGTGAGGGTGTGTCCTAAGAGGCCCAGGGAGAAGTGGCAAGGAGCCTCGCTGCACAAGTCCCACAATGTTGCTTTCACTGCATTCTGTTGGTCAAACAAGTCACTAAGGCCAGCCTACATTCAGGGAAAGGAAACAGACTCCTACCTTCAAAGTAAACAATAAGTTTGACAATGAGGAAGGCTGACTGAGGAGGTGACATTTAAGCTGAGAGTTAATTAGTATTCAGGATTGAGCTGTGAAGACACAAGGAAACAGCTGACCAGTTGGAGGAGTGGTAGACTTGGGGAGCTTGAGAAACCGGGCGCCTGGGAGTGCAGTGGGCAAGGCGGGGAGGGGGTGTTATGAGATGAAGCCAGCAAAGCCACAGGGACCAGGTTCTGTAAGAGTCTGGAAGCCTGGCTGAGGATCTGGGTTTTATCCTAAGTGTGTCTTATCCCAGGACTCTATTACAGGGGTTTTAAAATACTTCATCCTCAGAGACACCTACTCTGACCTAAGCTCCCCACCCCCTCACTTCTAGCCCCTTAGCTCTCTTGTATATATCTTTATTGCACAAATTACCCACCTGAAGTTATAGTTCATTTGTTTATTGTGTATCTATATTTATTAATTTTGTATCTCTTCCATTGGCCTGTCAATCCCATGAGGGAAGCAGCCTTACCTAACATGTTCATTGCTGGGCCCAGAAGGCACTTAAGCAATATTTGTAGAAATAAATAAATGAAGAAACGTTAGCTATTATTATCATTATTAATATTGTTATGAGTCTGTGGCCGTATCCTGTTGATTTTTTCTTCTAAATGACTCTGCATTCATACCTCCTTTCCATGCCGCCTGACACCACCTGAATCCAGGCCTGTCTCACTCCATACCTGATGACCCCGGTAGCCTTGTCCCTGGGCTCCGTAAGTCCAGTCCCTTTCCTTCTCCAGGCATCTATCATGGAACAGCCTGTTTAACCTTTCTGAAGCATCGCTTAATCATTTCATACGTCCTTCCTAACAGCACGAAGTCTAATCACGTAGCCTTAGAGTCATTTCCCTCCTTGCTGGGCTCTCTCAGTCTTCTGTTCCAGCTTAATTTCCCATTGCTCCCCTTTCTGAACCCTTGCCCCAGCCAAATTGCTCAAAACCGGTGCATTCCCATGCCTGTGAGTTGACCCACATCAGCCCAGTCTATCCCCAAACCTTCCCTACTATTCAAAATCAAGCTCAAGTCTCATATCCCTGGGAATTGCCTCAGAGGAAAGCACTTCCTCTCTCTCTGAGTAGTCTTACATTTATTTCCTCACTCCCCATGTGGACCTTGTGCTGGCTCAGTCATATTTTATACTGACTGTACACGTTATATATGAATATATAGGTATATTCAGTCCTATTTTCACAAATATATAGGCAGTATGTCCAATCAGTCACTTGAGCTTAAGCTAAGGCTCTCGGTTGGGTTCCTGCCCTGCCCCTGATTATGTGTGCTTGGGTACATTCTGTATAATCTCTTCAACTTTCTGTTCCCTTTTCAGTAAAATGGGGGTAATAATACTTATCTCATAGTGCTGTCGTTAGAATTGGATGAGTTCAAGTACAATGATTAATATGGAGTGGACCTCAATTAATTGTCCTTAATCCTTTTTTGTATTGCCCACGGTGCCACTGCATGGCCGATGGGCTTGCACCCAGGCAGAGGAACATCTGCAGCAGGCGTGATACCACTAGCTAGCCATATCATGCATACTTCATAAAGATTCCTACTTGAAACATTACTTCTCGGTGCCTCCCTCTTCCTGTCTTGCTCTGGACATTACTGTGGTCACGTGATCAGTGGCACCAGAGTCCGTCTGAGCATCACTGAGCTTTCCTTCAATGCTCCTGCCTCTGTGGAAGCGCCAATCACAGTGTGCTTCCTGCAGTGAGGGTGTCACTAACGCACGTGGATGGGAGTGATGACAGGAATGAGCACTCCTGCAGCCAGATTTCAGGAAGGTGAACGACCCAAGCAGCGTGGTGCCACAAAAAGCTCACCCCAGCACCACGGTCGTTGGCTGGGGCTTGCTGGCACACACATCGTCTAAAGATCTCTTCTTCTCCATCGTCTTAGGTTCTGGTAATGCCATCGCCACCATGCTGAGCAGGCTCCCTTCTGGCCTGGTGCCCCTCTTTTGGTGTTGTTATAATATGCTTTTTAAAATTCTTATTTCCCCTCTGTGATCTCAGCAGTTGGGCTGTTTCAGGGGTCTTGTTCTGTGCTTCCCATGCTGGTGACTTGGCACAGGGAGGGAGACAAAGATAAAGAGTGCTCTGCATAGTTGTCACTGGGTGTCACAGCCCGAGTCAGTCTCTACCCAGGGGCTACATGGTACGTTCTCACAGGTGACTGGGCAGGAGACGTGTGGCAGTGCCTTCCCTTTTGACTGCAGCGTCTCTCATGAAGGGCAGAGCGGTATCACAGGACTGATCTGGAAATAGTGCTTTTTCTTGTTTCCCTCATACACAACAGAGACAGGATGGAGAGTTTCTCATTTGGGACTGCAGCGATGCAGTCAGGTGGATCAGTTGCGCTCTCAGCAACAGACAGCACACTCAGATAGGGACTAGAGGAGAGCTCACTAGGGGAGCTGCTTACATAGGTGCAGACGGGTAAGTGAACCAAGGGCGGGTGCAATACTCCACCGCCAGCAACAGTGAGCTCTCTTACCCACCAGGCCAGAGGGTGAGAGAAAGGCGGTGTTTAGAACCCAGAGAAAACACCATGGATCTAAGAGAGCCACCTACCAGATGCTGATCTTCATCAGAGTTATCTCGAGCTCCTGGTGACTGGGCAGGGAGCAAGCCGGAGCAAACACAGAGCCTGGCTGCTGCCTCTCCCTGTTTGTCTCCTGATAGTACCAACCAGTGGCTGAACCCAATCTCTCAGAAGCCAAAGGACTAAGATGCCTGTTG
>NW_017731521.1:714737-720308 GCF_001890085.2 Hipposideros armiger | reverse complement strand
CTCAATAATCTGCCTGTGCACTGCCCCCCGCTTTCCCATCCATGTGGATCACTACTGGAAGAGAGGGCTTGAACATCTGATAGGCATGGGCCTGGAAAGGGCTTGAGATATCAGGAGAGAGGCTCTGGCTCTATGGTAGCTTCCTAGGCCACGTTGGACCAAGAGACAGTTAAAAGATGGTAGATGACACCATTTCAAAGGCTTGAACTCTAGATCATTCTTGTCATCCCAGAGAAGCCACAGCTTTCTGCAGGGGGAATCATGATTCTAATAACAAAGATTGGACTACTTCATACCTTGAAGGCAAAAGTCAGATGGGGCAATGACAAATGTAGTTTACTATACAGGTCCTAAATTCCTGTTACACCCCTCAGTTCTCCCTGTCCAAGTGCTGGAGCTCCTAAGAGAACCAGCCTGGGAGATGAGGCCTCCTCTCTAGACGCAGCCTCTTTGAGTCCTCCTGGTAACATGGGTGAGGGCTGGTTTAATAACAGAGATTTAAGATCCTGAGCAAGAGGGAAGAACAGAATATTTAATCCCAGTGCCTCCATTTTATAGATGGAAGACAAGGACTCAGAGAGGTGAAGTGGTTTGCCTGAGATGAGAGATTTTTAGGATAAATAATACAAGATTAAAGGCAGATTTTCTGACAACTGATCCTTGTACTCTTTTCATCATTTAGAAAAGATTCTAAGCAAACCACAAAGAATGTTTGTGTCTTGGCCTTCATTGCCGTTTCTCAGCGGCAGGAGGGGAAGTTGTAGCTGTGGTCTCACAGTGATGAATGATGAAGACCAAACCTGGAATGAGCAGGAGCAAATGCCAGAAAGCACAAACCTAATAGGTACACACGTAAATTGGCTCACTCGAAACCCATTTGCATACCCTTCCATGCCTTCCTGTGCTATAGAAGCTAGAAAGCTAAAACTTACCTTCCCAGGCACCCTTGCAGCTAGGAGAGACCATGTGAGATCTGATGGATAAGACATGAGCTCACATTAGCTGGTTCTGCCTCACTTGCTTCTTCTTTCTTAGTGACTAGAATTTGACCTTGATGCTGGAGGTGTATAAGTCATCCTCAGGATGATGGGGAAGGGAGAAAGAGCCCAGTCTTTTGACGGCATTTTTGGGGTGCTATGCTAGCACTGATTTGCTTAAACACAGACTTCTTCTCACATGGGATAAATACATCCCTTCCTTGTATAAGTCCATGGTCATCCGTTTTTATGGTACTTGTGTCAAACATAATCCTGACTTATATTTCAGTCTGTGAATCAAAAGTGGACTCAAGGATGTCAAATGTATGCTGAAACAAATTTTGGTAGGGTACATTCACATGCTAATTGAGTTCAAAGCAGATATGAATTAGCAAAGAGGCCCAGTTGAAGAAGGTAAGAAAATTGTCTAGATATGAAATACTGAGTGTGTATGGAGTGGTTTTGAAGGCTCCATTTGTGACCTGTGGGTGTGCCTTACTTGGGTAACTTCCCAACATTCATTAATCAAGGCACCATGATTCAAGGACATCATTACTATATTTGGAGCCAGCTAGGCTAGACCTCTCCTAAAAACAAAATAAATGGCCACCAGAGGATGTGGGAAAGGAAATACTGAGGCAAAATCATACATGCAAACCAGACTTCTTTAGGAATGTTGTCACAGTGGGGCCTGAAGGGTAGCCTGTGGCATGTTGGAAGGAGAGAGAATAAAACACATGTGTCAGAATCAAGCCTTCGAATGAAGTTGGAAAACTTTGGTTTCTTGGCCTAATTTCATCCCACTGGAGACAATTATCTTAGGAGGTGATATTAGCTGTTGAAGTTGAGAGAATAATGTTCTCATGGGTAGGCTGCCGTGAGTTTCTGAGTCAGAGGCAATTCTCTGAGGATTTGGTGAGAACTTCAGCTGAAGGTGCATTCAGTGTGTGCTTCATTCAATGTGTGCTTCGTTCAATCATTTCTGAAGGGCTTCTTCTCACTTAGTTGTTTTAAAATTATCTCCACCAGGACCAAGAAATGGGGGTGGGGGGGGGGGAAGGGGAAGGAATTTGAATTGAAAAAAAAAAGACTTTGAACAATTAAAATAAATGTTTCCAAATGTAAAATCAAGCACCATTTTTCATTTATCAAATAAGAAAAATGAGAATGAAGAAAGGAGTGTGTATGATCATATATTGACATTCCTGGGAAAGCTTGCAAGCTTAAGGTGCCAAAATACATTTTTGAAACCTAAGTCACTACTTCTCAATAATACAAAACCTTCTAAATTCCATAAGGGGAAAAATTGTATTTTGAAATTTGTACCTTAAAGTTATTTGAAGATAAAAAGAAATTTCCTTGGAACTAACACTGAAACAAGTAGAACCACTGGTATCTTTAAAAAGCACTTCTGGTGAGCTCATGAAAATTTGAAAGGCTTGTGAAAACAGCCTTTCCTTAACTCCCATCAGCTTAATAAAAACAGCAGGAATTCTCTATCCTCATTTTGGGTCCATTCATTAACCTCTGCCTTGTGGTTCAGTTAGTTTTCACTTCCTTTTGTTTCCAGTTTTATTATGGAGCAAAAGATACTTTGAACACAAACATTGATTTTCACTTTGGGAAGAGTCCCTTCGATCCTGTCCTGAGGCCGGGTGGAGGGACCACACACCTAAGTAGGCATGTTTCTCTGCCTCAGGTACCTCTGCCTCAGGTACCTCAGCTCCACCATTCACGGAAGTGGCCCCTGTACCTCTCCACCCTCTTTGAGGAAACACCCTCTCTCATACATTAATTGACACATCTCTTGGGAAGACAATTTGGCAAGAGCTATCAGCATTTCAAATGCATGTTTTCTTTGATCAAAAAATTCCATTTCTAGGAATTCAACAGTTACATCTGCACACATGGGAAAAAGCAGATGTCCAAAGTTAATCATTGCTCTTTTTTTTTTGTAATAGGAGACAGAAGGAAAAAAATACATGTTCATTAAGAAATGACAGAATGAATAAATAATTTTCTTCAAAAGGATGTCAATATGTCTGGATGCAGCCAGAGTTGGGGCGGACATCTAATAACCATGGGGGTATGTGTCAGGGGAGCTAGCTCTAAATCAAAGCCATCACACCTAGATGATGGATGGGGTGATGAAAGAATCTGGGTCTTGTGGACATAATTGAGCTGCTGAATTGACTTTTAGTAATGATACCTTATCTTTGGGCTTCTTATTTTGTGAGATTATAAATTTTCCTCATGATTGTAGACACCTGGACCTGAATTTGCCATTGCTTTCAGTCAAACCATCCTAAGAGAACATCGTTTGAGAAAGAAAGTTTGGAGAAATGCTCTTAGATGACTTTCCTATTGGCTTGGCTGGGGGAGTTCTATGACTCTATGCACCTTCGTACAGTGAGACACCAGCTGCTGTTCTGATAGATTACATCTCTGAGAATGTTCCCCACGTTTCCCAGGTGGCCATTTTCCATCAGTTTAAATGGACCCAGGCAAGTAGCTAGATGAGGGGAAACACCTCACGGAGGGCAGCGTTTTCCATCTGTGAGACCCAAGAGACCCAAGCTGTGGAAGCAAAATCCCTAACTTGGCTGTTGCTCCCGTGGTGCTGCAGGTGATCAGAGCTCTTAGTTTCAGGTCTCAGAATGTGTTCCAGTTACTTCATGCAGAAAAGGATTCATTAAAGGGTAGAGACTCTTTGGGAGTAAGTGCTAAAAAAACCAGACTCTAGGCTGAGCTTCCAGAAACAACTTCCCAAACCTCATCACAGAACCAAACCACCAAGAACACTGGAACTTTGCCTCAGTCCGGAAGCTGCAGAGTCTGGACTCTTCCATCAGGGCCATCTGCTCCAGACCACATTGCCTCTGCTCAGTTTCTGTTAGCAAGAGCAGATTCACAGCCTGTCTCTCTCCCCAGATAACTTAGTTCTTTCATAACTCAGGGTTCTTTAAAACTTTTAAAAATGTTTAATAATATACCAAGAATTTATGGGACATCCATTAGTGTTACAACTCAATTTTGAATCAAGGTCTCAAACAACTGGATCATTGTTCAGTGCTCACAAAGAGCTGGGAAGAGTACCTGTTCCAACAACTGGAAGGGAACCCTTCACAATTCAGAGGGCATCAGTTATCAGTAAAAGTAAGAAGAAGGTTCTTGCCTCAGAGGTGGAGAAAAATTAAAGCTAGACCAAAGCCAGCTCTGGTCCAACCTAAAACAAACTGAAATGCAAGCCCCAAATGGATCAAGCTGTTCCCAAGTTTTTAACTGTGTTCCCAAACAAAGCTCAGGAATAGTTTTAGGATTATAAAAACATCCCATAAACAACTAGGTGAATTTTACAATATTTTATATCCTATCAAACATTACCAAGCAAGAAAAAGAAGGAAAATACAAGCCAAAATGAAGTAAAAATTAATCAATAACACAGAAAGGACACAGATAATAGAAGTAGTAAATAAGTTATTATTAGTGCATATTTAAGAAGCTAGAGAAAAGATTGACATGATACATTGAGACATGGGAGATATAAGGAGGGATCCAAATAGAAATTCTAGAGATGAAAATTACATGATTTTTGTATTGATTTGATACTGAAGAAGAAATGATTAGTCAACTCAAAGACATAGCAATAGAAATTTCCAATAAAACACAAACAGAAAAGAAAATATCAAAACAAAAAGTGAACAGATCATCAGGAAACTGGGGGACAGCACATCCCCCCTGTGAACCAGCCATTCTACCCTTAAATATTTTCCCAAGAGAAATAAAAGCATACTCCATACAAAGACTTGTAAACCAATGTTCATAGAAGCTTTATGTGTAATGGTCCAAACTGCAAACAACCCAAAGTCCATGAGTAGTTGAATAGATTAAAACGTTTAATATATATCCATATAATGGAATACTACCCAGCAATAAAAATAAACAAGCTATTGATACGTGCAACAGCATGAGTGGATCTCAAAATAATGATGCTGAAGGCAAACAAAAGAAATTTTGTTTCTTTTATATTATTCCACAAATTACATATTGTGGAATTGTACTTATATACAATTCTAGAAAATGCTAACAAATCTTTAATGACAGCAGATCAATGGAGGAGGGGGTAGAGAGAGGCAGGAAGGGAGAAGTACAAAGGGACATGAGGACATTTTTGGTGGTGATGTATGTGTTTATTACTTTGATTGTGATGATGGCTTCATCCCCATGTAAGATGGGGATCTATATGTAAGACTATAACCAATGGAACATTTTAAACACTAGTGATTAATCTATCTCAGTTGCATTTCAATAAAGCTGTTAAGGATAAATACGTATATAAATAAATAAAATAAACCTGATTTTGGAAGCAAGGAGAGAAATGGTTCACTGGCTAGAAGGACATGCTGGGTTGAATGACCGTTTTCTTTGTTTTCGGGGGATTGCCGTTTTGCTTTGTTTCTTTTGTGGAACAAACTGAAAGTTATACGCTATTAGTATATATTTATACACATAGAAAATTATAGGAAAGAGAAGAGGCAATTAATGGAACAAAGTCCCGAGAGAGACAAGACAGAATATCCAGAGTCCAAAGCCA
>NW_017731521.1:690719-714258 GCF_001890085.2 Hipposideros armiger | reverse complement strand
CACACACACACACACACACACACACACACACACACACACACACACACACACCAGACACAGAATTGTTTGCTGTGCACTAATTGATATTTAAGTCAATTCTATCAAAACAGCACAGAAACAAAGTGTCAGTTTAACAGAATCACTTGTCATTTCAGCATTAAAATAATATGTAACTTAATGCCTTAGTTTATTAACGTGCCATTTTATGTAGAAAGATTCAGACTTCTAGGAGCATTCAGTGAACTTTAAGGCGTAGTCCACCACATAAAACCCTGAACCTGTAAAAATAGTTCCTGTATCTTTCATACTCATTTAACCCCATGTGCGAGTTAATGGTGATCTTTTATTTAATCTGATTTATTTCGGCTAGAACCCACATTTTCAATTAACATTAATTGAATGTATCTGAGACTAGCCAAGGGCAAGCGGATAAAAGACATATTGCTGTTCATTTCACTACCTGTCGCTTTGGACCAAAATTTTTCGTTTGAGCTTTAAGGACTGTCTCAACCCTTGAAACGTGGCTCTTTCCCAGCAAACCCAGGAAATGGGTTTACTATGTCCCGCCTCTGGGGAGTTTTCAGTTGCCACACTCTTTCAGGTCCTGACAGAGCCAGGCTCCTGGCGTTTGGGCGAGTTCTTGAAGGGGGTTGATATTCCCGCAAAACAAGCTGGGGAGAGGGGCCCAAGCCACAGACTCCCATTCTTAGTACCTGGGAGGCAGGAGGACATTTAGGACCCTCTCGCTGGGGACTTGGGGCAGGCGTCTCCGACTTGCTTTAAGCCCAGGAAAATCTGTACCCCAAGTTGTCCCCGGAACGCGTACAGGAGTTGTGCCAGGCGCTGTTGCCGCTAGGGTCCAAGGAATGCTCCACTAAGTAGAAAATTCTGGTACCCCCTGCCCTGGCGCCAAACGAATTGGTGGTCCGGGTTACAGGCGACAAAGATGATGTGGGCGCCTGTCTCTGGCCGACATTAGATGGGGGCTTGAAGGGAAGTGGGATTCTGGCGCCTGCGGACAGAGACTTGGCTTTGGCGCTGTCCAGCACCCTCGAACGCGCTGCCTCGCTCGCGGGGTGCCTGCCCCCGCCTTCGCGGGGTAGGGCCTGGGGCGGGAGAGTTGGGCTGTGGGTGGCTCCCGCTGCTGACACTCCAGCGGCTGCAGTTCCAGCCCCGTCCCCCCTTTCCCCGCCCCCTACCACTCGCGGGGCGGGAAGTGGTGGGTGGGAGTCACCCGAGCGTGATTGCCCAAGGCCCCTCCTGCCGCTGCGAAGGAGCACCATAAAAGCCCTGGTGAGACCCACTCTCGACACCCCATCTGCTGGCTCTCATCCTCGGAGAGGCGCGCAGGACAGCAGAGTACTCGACGCCCAGCCACACCCGCCGGCCAGCCCGCCACCGTGAGTGCCATTACCCACTCAGCTAGACAGGAGCGAAGGAGGGTTGGAGCCGCCTCACCCTCCGTGCAGCATGGGGCGCTGGGGGGGGGGTCGTGCCATGCTCCCCAACCCTTTTGGTCTTCCCTCTGCCCCGATGCAGGCCAGCCACCCTTGGAGACTAAATTCCACCTGTCCCTTTTGGTCCCCTCTGATTATACACCCGCCCCTCACCCTTCCCCCCCCCCATGCCAGCTGGGCGGTCCGCTGGGTTCTCTTTTGGGAGCATATGGAGGGAGAACACGACCCCCCAGCCCAGGGCTGGCAGACTGCTCCGAGGTCTCCGCAGTACGGAGGTTTCTCAGGTGGCGCCTCTGAATGAGGAATCCCCGGAGCTTGGATGTCCTGCGCCCTTCCATCTCCCAGGTCAGAGCTCTGACCTGAGACTGACTGGCCCGGGGGCAGTTCTCTCCCCTCTCCCCCAGATTGCCATTCCGAGGTAATCTCGGTCAACGCTGTTGAGCTCCTGTAGCCGGACAGACCAAAGTATCCGGAAGAAACTTTTCTGCTCTCACAGGGATCTGAGGAAGAGGGTTGGAAAGTGCTAATTTCTTATCCCAGCGGGAGGAACTTCTAATTCTGTTTTTAAAGTGTCTGAACTGGCGCAGGGTCCCCCTACTCTGTGTCTCTTGCGGCGTGACTCTTCTGCCCTGCGACTTGGGCCGAAGTTGCGCGGAGTTTTCCGTGGGCCAGCGCAGACCGTGCCCTAAGTCGCGGGGGTGGTGCTCGCCACGCTCCGCTTCGCTCCGCAGCCCGGGTCGAGTGCGGAGTTGGCTTGTGGGTGGTCGCAGGGGGTGGGCGCAGGAGGCAATGGAGGGAGGTACGGGGCGTGTGTCCTCTGAACCCCCAAACCCCCTTCGCTGTGCCTTCGTTGCCCGCAGATGCTGGGGAGCAAGCGACTGGGGCTCTGTGGACTGACCCTTGCTCTGTCCCTGCTCGTGTGCCTGGGCGCGCTGTCCGAGGCGTACCCCTCCAAGCCCGACAACCCCGGAGAGGACGCTCCTGCGGAGGACATGGCCAGATACTACTCGGCGCTGCGACACTACATCAATCTCATCACCAGGCAGAGGTGGGTGGGCTCCGCGGGACCCACTCCGGGACCGCCCTGCCTGCGCCCCCGGAGGTCCCTGGGAATCTTAGAGCCGGGCAGGGACCCTTTCTTTTTCTTCATTATATCCCAGGGCAGGACAGTACCAGGCACTTACTCAGCTCTCAGTAGATGTTGGAGCAGGGCACTGAGTACTTTCCCTCTGCAACTACAGTCACAAAATCCTGAACCCCCGGATTCAGGGTCCTTAGGCTGGCCGTCTCCTCCCACACCCCCCTTGTCTTTTTTGTCCCCAGAGCAGCTGGGGGACTGTTTGGAAACCTGGATGGGCAAGTATCCTGAGAAAGGGGTCAGGGGTGCGCCAGGGATAAAGGAGAGAAGGGCGTGCGAGAAAAAACATCAGAAACCAAAGGAGGAAACAGCTGGGCTGCCAGAGACAGTGCCCGATTTCCCAGCCCGCCCAGAGCCAACCGAGTGACAGTTCAGACCCTACTTGAAAATTCTGGTCCAAATAAATAGATATTTAGTAGAAAACACTAAAATGCAGAGACTTTTTTCTCATTTTGTAGCAGGTGAGCCTGAAAAGACTGCCTGCTTGGTGCTTTATTAAGTTGGAATTCACACTGGTCCACTCACTCTAGGATGAATCAGGGATTACATGGAATTTAGGAAATCGTAAACTTCATTCTGAACCCCCCTGGAAGCTAAAATGAAATGCCACGTTTTTCACTCTCAATCTCAAATATTAAGAGAAAATAAAATCTAAACAATTTAACAAAATAACGTAGGATTTTCAGTTTGCTTCCAAATCTGGCTCATCATAATTGTAAATCATTCAATCTTGTTTTAATCCCTGAGAGCAAATGACCTTAATAAGCTAAAAACGATGAGTCCCTTAACAGAATGTTATTTAACATGTTTTGTAAAGTGTTTTTTTAATCATATTTTTACTTGTGCAAGTCAGGGGATAGTTGGAAAAGATCCAAAGTGGAGAGAATTTCTAATTTCTTAAATAGAGTTTCCCTTTTTTTCTGTTTCATCAAAAAGCTGTTTCATGGTGGAAAGTTTGTTTTAAGTCCCAATTTACATAGAATCAGAAATACATGAAAGTACCTGAATTAAATAGTATTGTTTTATGATCTCTGAAGCCTGATCATTTTAATTAGTGGAAAGCAACAATGTTTTATATCCTAATAGACTTCTCAGAAAGTTAACTGCTTCCAATTCTTGCTTATGCTATCACACAGACCAGACAAAAGAACTAAAAAAGATATTGTTCTCTTTTCTGTGAAAACCTGTTAGTCATTTAGTTGGTCAGCTCTAATGCACCGTAGAACTTATTTTTGCTCTCGAGTTTTATCGTTGCACAGTTTAAAGCTTTAGCATTCATTTCAAAGTGTTTTTCTAGGCATTGTTTTGTTCAGTCTTTACCTCAAAGCTTTGAGGTGAGGATAACGATCTCCATTTTACAGACCATGAAACCAAGAACATTTCATGAAACATTTTTAGGGGTGATGTAATTGGAGCCCTCCTAATCATTTCCTTTGGATGTTGTCACCACCTTCAGCAGTGAGTGTGAGCTCCGGTATCTTTGATGAGGAAAAAATTAGGGAAAGGGACTTGAGTTTCATGGGAAGAGATTCAGGTTTAGCAAGAATGAGTTGGTTCTGAAGCAGTTTTCTGTCTCATTGTCATACAAATTCCTCCTTAGAAACCATCAGAGGTTGAGAACCTGCAAGTCAATCTCCATCCTGTATGTCAGTTCCTTCCCACTACACCCCCCCCCCACTCATATGCATATGTTGGTCATTTTGAAAGTTACAGTCTCATTTGTGAATATATGTTTTAATTTGGTGTAAAGATTCTCTTTTCCTCACTCTTTCTACTCAGTCCCTGTTTTTAAGCGGGATACCCTGCTTCACTGCTTCTGAAAGCAGCATCATTTATTCTAGAACATGGATCTGCCATATGTTGCTTATACAGTCCCCTACATCTCAACTGGGGCTGACTTTTTGCTCCCCAGGACATTTGGCAATGTCTGGAGACCTTTTTGTTGTCACAACAGGGGGTGGGTGTTACTGGCGTCTAGTGGGTAGAGGCCAGGGATGCTACTAAACATCCTACTATGCCTAGAACAGCTCCCTACACCTGAGACTTATCCAGCCCAAAATGGTCATAGTGCTAAGGTTGAGAAACCCAGCCCTAGATTAGTGTTTCTCCATCCTGGTCACACATTGGAATCACATGGGGAATTTAAAAGAGATACTGAAGCTCGGCTGCACCCCTGACCAGCTAAATCAGAACCTGGGGATGGGAGTGGGGCTTGGACGTTCTACGGTTTTAAAAGCTCTCCCGGTGATCCTAATGTGCAGCCAGATTTGGGAATTTTATCCCTAGAGACACCATCTTTGAAAGTTAGGGCATTGTAGAGAAAAAGGATAATTCAGGATTAGAGAAGGAAGAACAGGGGAGAGTGCTGTCCTGGGTGCTGCTTCACAGCTGTACAAATCCTATTATAGACTTAGGTTCCTTACTGGTAAATTGGAGAAAATATTGGCCAGTTCTTGCATTCACTGGAGCATGATGAACATACATGAGTTAAGGTTGCATAAGAGTTTCAAGATGAGTAAAATCAACCGGTGGACAGAATAAATAACTATCCGCCTATAGCCCGCTATCACAACTCCAGAAAATCTTTGAGGAAACCTTACAAAGGATGGGGGCAGAGGAGTTTGCTTTGTGTTAGTTACCCTTGAGTCCCAGCAAAGGAGCAACCATAGGAAATCTTTCCAAAAAATGTAGATTTAATTGCACTTGATAGGCAGTTGGAGTATACGCTCGGACAGTTTTTTCCCTCTGTTTGCCTATTAGCTAGTCAATCCAGGCCAGTTTAATTTTTTGTTTGTGAACAAAGCAGTGGCTGGTGTCCAATGCCTTTTCTGAGAAAGGGGGAAATAGCCTCTTCAAAAATTACAACTTGGTACTGGATAGAGATGTGTTAGACTCTTTAGCAGTGAGAGAGCAAGAAAGAGAGGCAGGGAGGGGTTGGTGTGCTTACTTGCCTGGAGCGAGTAACATACGCCATCCTGGCGGGAAAGCGTACATTGTCCTATTCGTATCCTGCTACAGGAGAAGAAAGACCAAGAACATGTCTATTGGTCAGTAGGATTCCTTTACATTTACAGGGCATATTAAAATCATAGCATGAGAGAAGGCTTTTAGCTTGTGGTGCCCCAAATAAATATGGAAAATATAGGACCCAAGTTCTGCTGCTGTCTCTGTAAGAAGGGGTGGATTTCAACAGCAATAACTTGCATTTGTGTATAACTTTGTCACTTCCAAAGCATTGTGACTCACATTGGATTTTCACAAAGACTTTGATTTAAGCATGAGTTATGATTTTGTTTTTACACATAAGGAAACTGATTGAAAGACACAGGTGGGTCTAGAACGTCAGTCTGCTGTTTCTTTTTTTTCCCCCCCTTAGGGATCTTTCTGAAATATCATCTGGTCTCTTTGTTAAGATTTACACTGCTGTAGATCATCAGGACTATAGCCAATTCACTAAGTATGGAAACATTTAAAATCATAATTTGATGTATTTTTATTTCCCGTCACCTTGTTATATATGTATACCTACATATGTATTCTTTGTGGTACAAAAAGGCAAGAATTAGGAATTTTGGCTGGGTTTAAATAATCTAAGTCATTTAAGTATTTAAACAAAATTTATATATGTGTAATTTGAAATCATATTTATGATGTTTCTGATAATGTATGCTTTGTACATTACTTGTTAGCAGATGATCAACTGAAAATAACTTTTAGATTTAACCCAAATGGGAGACTTCTTTTTCTCAAAAGGTGTTAATGAATATTCCAAGCTTGCTTTAAAGGACTTTTCCTTTTTTTCTTTTTAGATATGGGAAACGATCTAGCCCTGAGACACTGATTTCAGACCTCTTGATGAGAGAAAGCACAGAAAATGTTCCCAGAACTAGGTATGAAAAGGCTTGTGTGGGGACATTGTTGCAGATCTGAAGGTGCCCCGGGGCAGGAAATCAGAGAGGGCTGCCTGGGGAGGAGGCATTGGAAGAGGGTTTTCCAGACCAGGTAGGATCTGAGCAGAAATGGGGATGGGGAACAGGGAAGGGAGGACCTTTCTTTTCATGTACTCATTTGCAAATCTCTAAACTTCTGGGAGGTAATACTTTCTACCCAAGTTTATTTGGTGCTTCTTTGACAACTTTAAATATGAATGACTTACCCCAGAAATTACTCTAGAGAGAATTTCTGACTGGGTTAGAATTGGGGGAGCATAGAACGAGTCCCCATCTCAACATTCAAATGACCAACCATCCCTCTTTGGCTGGGATAATTTTTAATTTTTATGTACTATGTGGAGTGTCTAGATACCCTAAGAAACGTTCCTCATAAACCTTACTCTGATCTTCTGGTTTTACATGAAACTGTAGGTAAATCATGGAGTGCTCCTATTTACTTTTTGACATATTTTAGTTCAGTTGATGTCACATAGTAATTTATTGCATTCAGTGAATGAGTGTTGAGCAATATATTATTCTTAGGGGCTTGTCCATAGACTTGGGGCTTTCTTGGAGTGTGCACTGTCTCCAATATCTGGGTGTCAAACATTGGGCTGGAATCCTCCAGTGCTTCCCAGACAAGGAGTGCTGCTGAAAAGAAGCCTGGTCCACCTCCTTTTCCATAACTGGCTCATCTGTCACTGCCTCCAGCCTCTACCCCCAATAAGATTATAGAGCATATGTTTTATCCATGTCTGTGGTAGCTTGTCTGCCTTAAAACCAGAGCTTGAAAATGGCAAGAACCAAGTTCCCCAGAAGAGGTCACTAGAACACTTGCTCAGTGAGTGTGACCTGAGTGTCACTCTTCATTGGGGTTCTCCCTAGAGAACAGAGCGGGTGACCCACTGAGCCACCGCCTTCCTTCCCGCCCTGCCTCTGTTCTCTTGTGAAATGGCCAGCCAGGGTGAAGGTGCAATGCCAGGGTTGTCAGGTTTTGTTTTCTCTGAGGGACACGACCATTTGGACTGGCATAAAACTCCAGTGGTCTTGTCCCTAGAGGTACTGGCCAGATTTAAACAGCAAAGGCAAGAGAAGCAGATGGAAAATTCATAGGGGCTGTTTTTATATACTAACCAATAAATACTTTTTCGTGTTTTATGGACATGCTTCTGATGCTGCTACAGTAAGTTTAGGGTAAGCTGTCTCTACTTAGGATAAGAAAAGGAACTGCCCAGCCCCACCTACAGCCTTTCTGCTGTTCTTTGATTTGTGGCCTGAAGTTGCGCGGTTAGTGCATGAAATAAAGTTCATTGCACCCTGATTGACAGCCGCGATCATGTGTAGTTAGAAGGAGACAAAACTGGACAGCCTCGAAGTTGCCTGTGAGTGCTATTTTATTACAAGGCTTCTTTATAGTCCAACACACAGCATCTTACTCCATGAAAAGCCTCGCAGGAAAGCAAAGGAAGCATATTTAGAGTGGAGCAACAATAAGTTTCTTGTTACAGTGTCATGTGATTCCGGTAGTTTCGATCTTCAGAAATATTACAGAGTTCTTTGGCTTCTTGGATACGTACAGAGCCTTTTAAATCGTCCCTCTGAGATCTGCATGAGGCTCCCGTTAGTGAGTGAAAGCTACTCAGCTGGGGCTTTGCACGTTATGCCCTGATATTCTGCCTGGCCTTCTATTCAGAATGTCAACAGGAGCCTTTTCAACAGTTTCCGATCATCTTTCAGTTCATAACGGAATGACTCACTCTCGCAAGCTTCCCAGGAAGCTGGGACACTTCTCTCACATGCTTTGCTTCTTCTGTTTGACAGGCTGGAAGACCCTTCTATGTGGTGATGGGAAATGACACTTGCTCTCCGGTCTTTTCCTATTTTTCAGCCCATATTTCCTCCCATAAAACTAGAGTCTACCTGTCCTTCCCATGCATGCAGCCACTGTGCTCAATTCTACAGAGCTTCCCTTTGTCGTCATTGTAAATATGTGCGTTTAAATAAAGTACCATGCATTCAAAAGTGTATGCTCCTCAATGAAAAACCTGTTGTTGCAACAGTAAGAATTATTTTAAGTTATTCATCAAATCACTGTCTTCCTCAAGTAACAGATTCAAGGTTTGTTTCACCAGTAGTAAAGCAGTGGTTATGGAAGAGCTAAACATATGATGGTTTATGTTGACCAGGACTCAGCCGTTCACATGCGTGCATGCATGTGTATGTGTAAATACAGAAGTATTTGGAAGCATTGAGCAAGGAAATGCTAATTTGGAACAGTTTTCTGAACTTTTCCTCCCTTTCACATGACTCCTGGGTAACTGCGTCAGCCTATGCTGTCAACAGAGAGGACTGCTGTTGAATAGAACTGTCGTAAAATGTCCTATCTCTCTTCTAACACTGTAGCCGCTAGCCACATGTGGCTTTTAAATGTAGCTAGTGCAAATAAGAATCTGAGTTTTGAATTTTATTGAATTTTAATTTAAATAGCCACATGTTCTAGCAGCGATCATATCTGACAGCTCGGGTATACACATTTCCTTAGGCCACTACTTGTAGAATTTGAGTCATAAACAGAGATCCACTGAGCAGGATGGTTACCGTTTCACACAGTGTGGGGTATGTTGATCAATTTAGCTAAAGGTTATTAAACTTTCCCTCTCCTTTGCATACCTATTTGCATGGGCTTAGTTTAAAATTAATGTAATTAGATTCTGACATATAATTTGTAAGTCAAAGAAAATGGATCTCATCCTATATTTGTACTTTGAACCACACTGTAAAAAATATGCACAAATATTTTTATGTGATGTCTTAAAATATCGTGACTTAGGGAATCTTTTAGTACATAAAATATCCTCTATATAAAAGAATTCTCATATTTCTTCAGCCTGTGAAGTCGGTGATTCTACAAAGCATAATCTCCTTTCATGAAACTAAGATAAAAACTGTTTTGTTGTTTTCCTACATTTCTCCTTATTTTTGTTTCTCTGTGCTCTGAACTAAATACCAATATGTAAAAGAGAGCACTTTTAAAAATCTTAAACCGTTTAGTAAGCCACAATTTATTATCACACACTGTCAAAGTTCTTTATTAACCTAGTGTATTGGGGGATTTCCTTTATTTGGCTCAAAGGTTCATTTGGCAACACAGATACGCTGAATAGTCACCATCACATACAGAACTCTTGGCTACACGGAGCAAAGCACATTGGAAGAATATATAGGAACTGTTCAAAGATGACCCAGGGATTTTGTTTTAAACAAAAGTTTAACTTCTTATCCCACCAAATCTAAATGCCTGAAAGGCTGAACACTGAGCAGCCTACATTTTCACTTGTAACTCAGGCCTTGACCTCTCACCTCTTCACCTCTTCTTACTAGAAAGAAGACCGAGCCTCCACACCACGTGAGCTCTGTGGTCCTGGGTCAGTGGCTTCCAGGCTCTCTGACCTTCAAGTTCACTGAACTTAAGAGTTCTCACTTATGACATGGGGGTAATAGATCCTGCCCAACTATCCACAGAAGTCTATACTAGGATCAAAATTCAAGTTAAGATAATGTTACAAGTACATCATAGTAGGGAAGTGGATAAGAATGAAGTTTTTGATGATTCCTGTGTTGGATTATAAACCCCTTGCTACAGACTGAATATTTGTGTCCCTTCAAGTCAATATATTGAAATGCTAATCCCCAGGGTGATGCTATGCTGCGTGGGGGTGCTTAGGTCATGAGAGTAGACTCTCATGAATGGGACTAATGCCCTTATAAAAAGGGACCCCAGACTGCTCCCTTTGTCCCACTGTCACATAGGACACAGTGAGAAGATGGTTATCTGTAAACCAGGAAGCAGGCTCTCACCAGACCCTGAAGCTGCTGGTGTCTTCATCTTGGACTTTCCAGCCTCTACATCTGTGAACAATTCATTTCTATTGTTTTTAAGCCCCCCATCTATGGCAATTTGCTATAGCAGCCCAAACAGACAAAGCTATCCCTAATAACCAAGAATTCGCTTTAAGAAATACAATAATGATAAACTTATAAAAATTGTAAAACTACATTTCAAGAAATTCCCCAGTAGTAATTCTGAAACATTTTCAGCCTGCTGACCCTCCTTGAAATAGTTGCAAAGGCACCAGATCACCCACCTGTCATGGCAAATAATAATAATAACAATAATAATAATAATAATAGTAGTAATAATCATCATCCTCACTAGAGTTACAGTAACAACTCAACCTTCATTAATGAGATACCCATAAGCAACATAATCATTATCAAGTAAATCTATAAGCATTTATTAAGCTCTCCTCTGATCTAAACTCTGTTCTACATTCTAAGAGGTATAAATTGTACATAAGTTTTTTGCAGATGCCATTGTGTTTGTATTTTGATCCTTACAATGCCATGACACATCCAAGGAGATAATCATTCCCTCGCCCCATTTTCACAGATGAGGCAACTGAGGCCTAGGGAAAGGAAGTGACTTTCCCCATCTCATTCAAGTTAGAGGGACCAGACGGCAGGTCCTCTATTTGCAAACTTTACCCTGCCTGATGATGTCTCATGGAAGTCAGTCAAGACCAGGTCATATATGATCTAGTTAAGAACATACGTCTGGCACACTTAAGTTAGAGAATACCAAAATACTAAACTGTGCAAGAGACATTTAGAAAAGGAAATGAGAGTGGGCAGGACTAGCTGGAGAAGCCTTCATGGAGAGTGTGAATATTGAGCATGGCGGGGAAGACATTCTGGGTAGGATGACCAGCTGGGCTAAGCACAGAGGTAGGTTAGCCACAGTTTGTCCAGGAAGTGGTCAGAGGTCTACCTGACAGGAACAGAGGCAGAGTGGACAGAGGTTGGATGGATGAGGTAGGTCCAAGAATGGCCAACATTCATTTATTTAACATTTTTTGAGCATCGAATACATATTGGGCATTGTACTAAGCCCTGGGGATATAAAAATCATTAATAGTTTCTCAGGCAATTTAGCATCTAACGAGGGAGACAAATAATGGCCATGCATTATTGGAAGTGCAAAGACGGGAGTGTTAGAGGTTTGGGATGTAGTTAGATTCTTCCTTCCCACGCATCATGCTTCCCTTTCTAGCTTCCTGACAAACGAGTTGTAGATATGAGAATCAGTTGCCAAACGGGGAACAAAATGCCCAGGCCTGCAGAATACCACGGCCCCCCATATCAAATCTCAGCATCCTGGTGGAGAGTGACAGAAATAGTGAGTTCTGTGGGGGAGCCTCCCAACGCCACTTACCCAGACAACCACGTGGACAAGAAGACCCAGCCCGCCACATCTAGAAGCAGATGGAAGAAGAGAAGGAGCACAAGTGAGTGTATGTGGCCTTCTGACACAGTGTCCCTGTCCAAGGGCAGTGTGGTCTGAACAATCAGTCAGAATGGCAGCTGCCTTCCTGTGCAGAGAAAGGTAGGAAAAGAGAACAGAGGAAGGGGCCAGCAGCCCCCGTGGGCCAAGGCTACACCTTGGGCCCTTCAATACGCTGAAAGCGTCAGTCCCTATCTCAGGGGCAGAGATATCCTTCTTCCCTAACAAGAAGCGGGTACGAGGTGTTGCCGGACCCAGGAAGGGGCACCTACCCCAGGCTGGGGAGCATGGAGGAGGCCAGCCAAACTTCCTGGAGCTGCTGAGGCTTGAGCTGGTGCTGGAAGGAGGGGCACCAATTGCCAGATGAAGAATTCGAGATGGGAGGTAGAGGACATGTAGATATGAGAGAGAGAGCAATGCCTGTTTTGAATGTTTTACAATTATTCATGATTCCTATACTTTGAATTTGACCATGTGCTAGACTTGCACCGCTGGGTTACTATTCTAAAGGGAAAATCCCATTTAGAATGAAATCAAGCCCCCTAGCCATCCCCAGCTCTTTTCTCCCGACCATTCTCCACACCCCTCCACCTCCCCAACCTTACCAATCGCACCCGCTCTTCCTGTAGACTTGGTCCCAGGGTAAACCAGCCTGTTGAATGGTAGTCTTCATTCAGCCCAATCAGGACTAGATTTCCCAGCATGACATATCCCAACCGTGATCTTATGGACAAATTTACTAGTTCAGAGAATAAATGTTCTAAGGTTGGTACTACTCCCTAATTCAAGAAGGAAGGGATTCACTATTTCTTTTGCGATATTTGAGCTTCCTTAGTATCTTCTAGCCTCTTTCCCCTGTCTAGATAGGACCAGGACAGAGGAGCAGGTATACAGAGAAGGAAAAATCAGCACTGCTTTGGGACTCCCACACCGTGGTCCAATGCTTCCTGCTAAGTAAAGTAAGGATGACTGATGCACCTGCCTAAAGCTAGGCCCACGTGCAGACTCTGTGGCCCTTCCGATGTCAGGAAAGTAAATACGATGGCAGTTAATTGTCCCCCTCTTTCTAATACACATGCATTATGCTTACATGGTTACTCATTACTGTGTGGGCAAGAGAAAATGTTTTTTCACTCCATGCAGAACTCTGGCATCAGTTACGGTGTCATCAGAACTAAACAAATAACCTTTTCTATCATCATAAAGGCAAACAGCCTTCTGAGTAAGATGTTTTGGTGGAATATTCTTTTATTGCGGTTCGCGGTAGGAGCGTTAGGATACTGTCACAACTGAACGAGTGCCTTTTCTTCTGCCTATTAGAAAAATTAGCACAGTGTGAAATTGCACAGAATCTTTCTTTTTACAATCAGAGTGGAATAACATACAATTAATCATATGTGTCATCTGGACTCATTTTTTTAATGTGCTAAGTAATAACTATCAATTTAAACTCGTTTTAATGCTGCAGGATTGAAGCTCTTTGCAATTATGGGAACAGGGCAGTTGGGTGGGACGACACCTGCCTTGTTGCCTGACACAGGATGGGTGCTCAGTGAGAGCCAGTTCAGTCTGGAGTTGATTGTGACAATGGGGAGTGATCCCATAGAATGTCATATCAACGTATTACACATGTTACTAATATGCTGACTCTAATTTGGGGTGCATCTTACAACTGTTTTTGTCCTTAGGCAAATTGTTTTGATATGTAGACATATAACATGACCCTTAAAAAAACTGTCTTGTATACTAGTCACAGATTCCTTTAACCCTTTAATTCCCAATCTAGTCCTAATTTCAGGGTCCTTCATTCTCCCAGAAGTTAATTAAGTTTGAAATTTGAATCATTCAGTGTATTTATTTGAAATTTGACTCATTAATTTAGCTGCTCTATTATGGTATGATGAAATTTAAAGTTGAAATGCCAGCCTTTGAGTAGAATATGAAAATCACATTTTATCCTTTCTTCTCACCTTACTATGTGGGTATCATCTACTAGAGAGGACAGCATTGTTCGCGTGATTTTTCAATTAAAGTTAGCCCGGAATAATTTGAATTGTATTTATTCTGATTGCTACATCTTTTCTATCACTGTCAAGTCTTTTCAAATCACAGCAACCTGCTAACTTAACTGGTCTGTGAATTTTAATGCAAGAATAAGCAATGTTGGGAGAACATATTTAATATAGTCATTCTTCCTAACAGACTGAATTATTGACCAAGTTAAAATGGAGCCAGCTCAACTCTGATGAGTTTCTAGAGTCCCAAGGATGTTATCAATTCCTGAAACATTCATTGAATGGTTTCTCTGTGACAGGTACTATGCTGTGTTCTCAGAGTGATATAAAGATGAGTGAGACAGTTTCTTTGCTCTTAAAGATGTAACAATTTACGAAGGCGGCAGACACGTGCTTAAGTGACTGTAATACAAGGCAGATCACGACTGAGGTTTAAATAGAAGTAGAAAGTAATTGCTGTGGGAGATCAGGGGAGGCTGAGATCATCCCCACTAATGTGTGCAGGGAGTGAGGAATGTCATTTAGAATGTACCTTGGTGAACAGCAACTGTTCAATAGGCTGCTCTTTACTTTTGTGGATCTCAAGGTCATTATTAACTATGTTATGTTCCTGGAAGAAAGGCTCTGCAAGTGCTTAGGCAAGCTTCAACTGGGATCCTGAGATGGTTGTCTGGGGAATGGTGATTGGCCATTCATCTCAGAGTGAGCATCTAGTGAGTTGACACACATGGGAGGTGAAATGATACAGAGGAAAGACCATGGAGGGGATAGGATGGCCCGTACCTTTCCCATGAAAATGAGGGACTCATTTTGGGTAACAGTGTGAGAAGAGTAAGTACACAAAGCTAAACGTAGCATGTTTTTGAAAGAAGTGATATTCTAGACATAGGCTGCATTGAGGTCCAAGTGACATAGTATAGCAGAGAAGAGACCCTTCTCTCCCACACACAGACCCCAGAGTAACGTCAGCACCTGGAGACTCAGGTGACTATCAGAGATCAAACGCTGTGCCCAGCAGTCACCAGGAGAGAAAGACCCTGGCACTTGGCAGAGCAGGGCTCTCTCTCACAAAGGGCTTCGGTACTTGTGACTGACACAGGGGGATCAATTTGGGGGTATTGGCCTGATAGGGTGACCAGTCATTCTGGTTTTCCCAGGACTCTCCCAGGTTTAGCACTGAAAGTCCTGCATCCTGGGAAACCCTTCAATCCCAGGAAAACCAGGACAGTTGTTCACCCCGCTTGGGAAACAAGCCACCATTTGTGATCTTGTGTTAAGGGGAAATATATTCTTGAGAGCCAAGCTACATACAGGTGAGTGTCTCCACCAGCCACCAGCATTTACACACCTGAACATAGATGTTCAACTGCAGGCCGCCTTCCAAACTGAGCTTACACTCTTCTCTTTGGATGATTCTAAAGAGTAATTTAAAAATATTCCCATAATAGAAAAACATCAGCCATGAAGACATTAAGAATTTCTTATCATTTCCAGACCAGCCACTTTTATATTATAACATTATAAATACATTGGTTCTGTGAATGCATGAATATTTAATTTCATGGATAATTAACTCTTTTTAAGAAAAAGGATTTTAACTTGAAACCCTAAATAGCTATTTGCCTTTTAAAGTTATGTTTTGTAGGTTTTGTTTTTTGTGATAAGAAATAGGGTATGAGGAAGCTAATACGTGTTGAGACGCAAGTATAAACTGGCCCTTTATTTTGTTTAATTCTTTTATTCCTTGTACAAACTATGCGAAGCAGGTATTGCTGGCCATATTTTACAGATGAGGAAACTGAGGCACAGAAAGGTGGAATGAAACAAGGCAACAAAGCTACTCAGTGGGGCAGCTGGAACCCCAATGGGGCCGGTTGGACTGCATATTCTTTGTGATATGCCTTTTTACCTGTGGGTACTTTAAATCATCATGTTTTTCTCAGTAGAATTCTAACCTACTGTTTCATTAGATATGATCACTGTGGTCATAAGGGGCCACAGGCAGCTTGGAGAACTGCTGAGATAGGCCTTGATGTCAGAAAACACTTGATTCTTTTATCATTATTCCTTGACACCTCCTTCCCCCACCCCACATTCCCAAAATGCATTGTGCCTAAAGGTCTAGTGTGTCTAGTACTAATACAGTTGCACTAGCTTCCTAAAAACCTGGTATTGACCTTCTTTCATCAATCTCCCTTCAACCCTCCTGAGTTATTAAGTCCTAGTTGTACCTCTTGTAACACAATATAGTTATTTTTAAAATGTAAATAGCAAGCTCTTGTAATTAGTACATTTAGACTACAGTTGACTTTTGAACAACATGGGTTTGAACTACACAGGTTTTTTCCGATACATATTTAGTTGGTCCTCTGTATCCCCAGGTTTCACATTTGTGGATTCAACCAACTGCAGATCAAAAACAGTATTTTTGACCTGAGGTTGGGAATCCATGGATGCAGAGGGGCAACTGTATGTACTGTTCTACAGCATTTTATTTAAGGACTTGAGCATCCGTAGTTTGGGTATCAGGTACCGAGAAACAACTGCAGTTAAGTTTTTGGGGAGTCAAAAGTTATACGCAGATTTTCAGCTGCATGGGGGTTGACACTTGTTTTCTCTGTTCTTTTGTTCTTGAAATTCTATTGAATAAACCTTCTTATTCTATGTGCCAAATTTTAAATCTCTTACCTGTTTCCCCATCTATGTGTTTATTTAGGCTGTATTCTGAATAATTTATTCAAATCTGCTTTCTAATTTCTAACTTTCTCCTTAGCAAGTTTAATTTGCTGCTTACCCCATCTATTCAGTTTTGACTTTTTTTATTATTATTAGTTTCAGGTGTACAGAACAATGCAGTAGTTATCCTTTTCACCCCTCATACAGAAACAACCTGCCTCCCCAATCTACTGCCCTCCCACCCCCGATATCATACTTATCTATTACAATGGAGCTAGAGAACATTATGCTAAGTGAAATAAGTCAGTCAGAGAAAGACAAATACCATATGATCTCACTTATATGTGGAATCTAAAAAACTGAATAAATGAGAAATGTAAACAGAAATAGTCTCAGAGACACAGAGGAAAAACCTAGGGTTGCTAGTTGGGAGGGGGTGGGGATGAAGGAGAAGGGGAAGGGATGAGACAATACAAATTGGTAATTACAATATGGCCTCAGGGGTAGAAAAGACAGTCTGGGGAATATAATCAATAATGTTGTAAATATTTTTTAGGAGGCCAGTTGGACTCATGTCTTGTTAGGGAGACCACTGCATAGACGGTATAGAGGCCTGACCACGGCACTGTATTTCTGAAGCTGATGTTGAATAATATTGTATGTCAGTTTTGATTTTAATGACTGTAGTTTTCAAATTGTTATTTTTAGAATTTCTGTTTCGTTACTTTGATTTTTTTCTATATATTCGTAGTGCCATGTTCTTTTCTTAGGATTTTGATTCACTTTTGTTTCTAAATATTTTAAATACATGTTATATATCCTTTCAGATGTTGTTTTTTATTTGAAGTCCTTGATGATCTACTGCCCTAGTGTGTTGAATTTTCTTACTTTCACTCTTTTCTTTTGTTCATCCTTTCTTATAGAAACTCCATACAGCTTGGATGAGGAGGAGGGTATGTTCTTTCTGAATAGTTTTGTGTTTGCCCCTGCCAGGTGACCCAGGGAAATTACCAACCAGTGACTTCCTTATCTTGGTAGCCCCTGGATTATGGGGTTAAAATAAATCTAACTCTCCAACCCACGTGATTTATAACTTAGCGTTCTAGGTTCCTATGAAGACTTTTTCACCATTCAGAGCCTAGGCACAGTGGCATAGTTTGTTTTTTTCTATCCTTTCATTATTTGTTATATCTGCAATAAACAGCTGTTTGATGTCCTGTATTTATGCTGAACTCTCAGTTCCACCTCCCCATTTCACTTGGGTTGAAGGCCAAATCTACTGCCTTCATGTAGGCATTGAAACCAAAGCTCCTAGGTTACTTAAACTTACTCCTAATACAATCTTAAAGAGGATGAAACAGAAGCACAGTTGCTTAGACTTTTGCCTTTTAGTTTCCTTTTCATTTCTGGTCCCTAGATAATGTTTCACTCTTTTTGTGGTCTATGTTTTACATTTTAAAAATGATATACATTTATTCAGTATTTCCAGTTTGCGTCATTTTAGTACTTGATTTTCACTGAACTGCACCTCTGCTCATTGCAGTGTTTAATGTGTGCACAAAATGGCAGTCATTCCTTGGCATAATGTGAGAAAGATAACAAATGTATTTAGACTAGTGTATCAGGAAGGCTGCCATCAAAGAGAAATGAAGGTGCACATAAATTTACATCACAAGTAGTTAAGAAAACTACATAGTAGTGAGAAAGTCAGCTCCTAGCATATAAGTACAGAATAGAGGACAGAATAGGGACTTTGGAGCTATATTCTTATTCCATCCCTTACTACCTGGATTACCTTGAGCAAATCACAACTCCTCCCCTAGTTTCAGCTTCTGAAAAAATGAATAATAATAATACCAACCTTGCCAAACTGTTAGAATTAAATGAAGGAATGCATGAAGTATTTGGCAAAATACCTGGCCAATATTAAGTGCTAAATAAATTGTAGTTCCCTTCCTCTCCCAAGACAGAGAGAATAGGTGTGTATGTTGTTATAGCATAAATAAGAGATGATTTCATAAACAGGGTTTTTTTGCAGCTAATTTTGATGCATAACCAATCGGGCCTTTGGAAATCTAGAGGACTTAAGATTCACTGGGGAAACAAGTCAACAAAGATGCAAACCCTGTCTTGTCCCTCACTCATAGCACCCAGCACACTGATGCGTTACAGCCTCTGAGTCTCAGATGATGGGATCTCTTTAACACAGTTGGCTGTCACTGCTCTCAGAAGCTGTGAATGAGGTCATTGCTTTAAACTCCCGTTGAATCTGATTCTATCAAAGAGTGGTGATTTCTGTGTAGCAATCTGTGTATAACTACAGAATATTTCCCCTTTATGTAGCCTCTATTCCCTCAGTTGCTCATGGGTAAAGGGAGGCAGTAAGTGGGGAAGACAGCCATTTTCTTGGCTGTACCTTTACACTGACCAAACCTCTGTCAGAATTCCTCAAGGATCAAGCCTTAGAAGGGACTTTAGAAATCATTAACTTGTTGGACATTGTCGATTCTTGTTCCTGGTATCAGTCCCTAGCAGACCTGGCTGGTGGTTTTTCACAACAATACCATGACTAGTAATTACATGTACAGGAGTGTAATGAAGGGGCAATAGAGAAAGTGTTTATACTAGAGAATTAAAAATGACTTTGTACATTGTTCACGTTGTTTTCTAAGATTGAGATTTGCCAGAATGTTAAAGGTGGACTGCTTTTTCTCACCTATAGTAAAGAAATTTATTGGTGGCATGTACTGTGTTTCAGATGGGGAAAAAAAATGGTGGTGGGGCAGGGATTTCCTTATTCTACCCTCCTGGAACTAAGTTTCCTTGCAAGGTAGCTTGCCCATCGATGGTGGGGAGAGTTAAGCTGACCAATTAAACATAACCCAATCTCCTCAACCTCGCTTTAGTTAGATAATCAACTTAAATTTTGAACTCCATATGTGGACTGTTATTCTCCTTCAGAGGTTCCCCTTCTTCCTTCCAAGATATAATCTAAGAGTAAGAACTTTTGGCCCAAGCGCCATTTTTACCTGGTGACTTTTCCTTGCCTTCAAAGAAGCTGCGATTTACTTCCACTGGTGTCTGGGCAGCGGTGGCCTCTGCCCCCACTCCATCCACTGTTGAAGTGTTCTTGGCTGGAATAACGTGATCTTTTCTCTCAGGGTGATCCAAGCATAGTGGGTCCCCTCTGACTGAGCCTTCACTTGCCTGTCTCTGTACTGCTGACCCACTGAGGCCTGGCCATGAAGCCCATTCAACTGGCAGCTGGGACAGCCTCCTCTCAAGCCTATGCAGGAGGGACACTTCACCTTAGCACATGAGTCCCAGTCAGCACACTCAGTCTGCCTCCCTGAGGCCCGTGAACTTCTAGATCTAGCCACACTCAGAGCACAGGGAGGCGAAGGGGGTTGCCTTATTCCCTGTCCCCTAAAAATTTCACATGACCACCTGTCTTTTACTTCTGGACATTGTGTTTGCAAAGGACATCCTTCTAATCCCTTCACTCTTTCCAGGCTTTCTATATTCTCATCCCCCACCCCCCCATACACACTGAGTTAGTCGAAAGAGCAGCAGCATCCGAACCCTATATCTGAACTTCATCTATATGGCAAAAGAACCCCTACTTGCCCTTCCTATCTGATGCCCCTGTGTGTCATATCCCTTCTATTTTTCTACCTTCTTTGTTTTGGGGTGTACTCACCCTCTCCTTCCCTAAGGCCATAAAACAACATTAATGGCAGAAGGGACGACATGTTTAAAAATGGGTTGCTGAGAGGATAAATGCCTCAGGAGATGTTTCCATGATATTATCCCTGTCAAATAGTTGAGGACACGCCAAAGTAAAATATGTGATGACAGCTGTACATCCAGGGAAGAGCTGGAAGCCAGTATTAGCGGATGGCAGAGTTCAGTTCTGCCTCGCAGCTCACATGTAGCTCCACCCCCAGGCTACTGCAGGCTGGGGACGGAGCCTGGGTTACCTTCTCTCCTTTCTGGTCGGTGGTGTGAGGCCCATGGGGCAGTGAGCTCTTGGCATCACCCTTGGACCATCTACAACTACAAGTTCATCTAGCCACAGAGTTTTGAGAAAACTGCTCAGCCACCTTGTGAAATGAAACATCAATCCAGTCTTCTCACCTAGGAAGTGAGGAGGTCAAGGCCAGCAAAAGGAAG
This sequence comes from Hipposideros armiger, assembly GCF_001890085.2. Lineage (NCBI taxonomy): Eukaryota > Metazoa > Chordata > Mammalia > Chiroptera > Hipposideridae > Hipposideros > Hipposideros armiger. Next base: position 693,526 of record NW_017731521.1, on the reverse strand, counting down.
TACCTACTCAAGAGCAGGGGCTCATTTCCAGTTCTTTGGACTCCAAGTCCTGTGCTCTCTGTGATTAATGCCTCCTCGACTGAGTAGGGAGATAATATAAACAGGGTTGGGGAAGGCAGGTGGAAAGAGCCCCTCTCTCCAAAATATGTTTCTCATTAACCTGTTGCATATCCCAGCAGAATAAGATCCTGGTAACATACGTACATACCTGGGGATAATATATACCTGGGAATGTGTATAAAAGGCAGTTGCTTCATCATGGTTAGGCATTAATAGCTTGGTATGAAATAGTGTATGAATCCATTTCCCAGGGACAGCCAGCTGAGAGCAGGTTTTAGTAAAGTTAAGTAAAAGGTGAAGGAGTGCACAGGTCCTTCCCAGGGAGGGAAGATCTTGGTTGGGAAGAGTGGGTGCTTAGAGAAAATGAGCATGGAGCTGGACCAGGTGAGCTGGAGAGAAGAGGATGAGGAAGGGGAAGGAGAAGAAGTCTAGAGACTTACAGCATCCACAGCTATTGCAGGCTCTGGACGGAGGCACCTTACCTCTCTAAGCCTGAGGGCCGTAATAATTCCTGCCTCTCATAAGACTCAGCAGGTCAATAATATGGAAGTACTTGGTAAACAGTAAAGCACTATACCAATGATAATCACAATTTTTATTGATTTATTATTGAAGACCACATGAGTAATTTGACAATCCATTTTTTGACTCATTACAAAATTCCCTTGTACTCTGTAACTTATTTCTATACTATACATAAAAAAGTGCCAAGTGGGCATGGTAAAATGATAGTTCCTCAACTATATAAGGTCTTTCTTTCTTTCTTTCTTTCTTTCTTTCTTTCTTTCTTTCTTTCTTTCTTTCTTTCTTTCTTTCTCTCTCTCTCTCTCTCTCTCTCTCTCTCTCTTTCTTTCTTAAATATGAATACTTTTTCTCATTTATTTGAATAATACATTTTGGGGTTTTGGTAAAAACATAATTCTACAGCCATCGTTCCCTCATATTTGACTTGTAATTCTGGTGATGTGGCTGGAAGAAATGAAATGTTACCTACATGTGACATGACAGTTTTGTGTGAAAAGTTAAATACCAAAGCTGAGCAATGTGCTTGAAGGTCATTTGAATTCTCAGTTTATAGAAAGCTGGGAGGTACGAGGGGATGTCAAGAATGCCCTGTAGTGGATGCCGTGCCCTGTGCTGCGCCCCCCCCCAACCCCTGGGTTTATTGAAAGTCCATTATTTTATGGGTTCAGGCCTGGCATAACATTGAACTTCATGTGTCCAAGTCTCTTCCTGCCTCATTTTTCTGCCTAATGCAGTTCCTCTGATTTCTGATGGGAGGCACTTATACAATACAAGGGACAGATGCCCTTCTGTTTTAGTCAAAAGGGCTTGTTGTTGTTGTTTTCAGGAACATGTTGAAACTTTCAAGTGGCTTCATGACTAGGCTCCAGCTTGCACCACTGGCTTGGTCTCTCCTCCCCTCATTCTATTTACAATTGCTCCAAATTCACCATGCTGCTCCGCCTGCTGTGAACACTAGCCCTCCTTCATCCGACTCGCTCCTATTCAGTTGACAGGGTATAGCCTACCTGGTATCTCCTCCAGGAAACTGGCACCTCGGTTGACATTTATCGCACTGCGTTCTAATTGCCTTTTGAGCCTATATGTCACCCCACGTGAGAGTGTGTTCTGTGGGAACCTTGTCCACCACGGTGTCCCCAGCAACTTGCAGAATGCCTGGCACAGAAAAGACAGCTAACAAGTGCTTGTTGAATGTGTGGAGACAGAGGAGCTTGGCTTGAGTAGTTCGGGCAATCGTTATGGGCCCTTGTTTATGCACAAGAATGCACTCATATATTTGCCTTTACAGCTTCAATTTCAGCCCATGATGATATCCAAAGCCACAAATTATTTCCGCAGCAGGAGCCCTCTAAATTAGCCTCTGTGGAAAACTGGTGATACACTGAATGTCTATCAATTAAAAAATGATGGAATAAAATGTGGTGCATTCATGCTTTGGAATATCTTACAACTCCTAAAGAAAAAAAAATTAGAACTACATGTATTGATCGGGAGGGAAATCCATGATATATTAAGTGCAAAAGGCAGACTGTAAATTAGCATGTGTATTGGGATATGAACTCATTCTTGTAACTACAAAAAATAAATGGAAAGAAAGGGGCAAAACCCATATAAGAGTACACTGGGTTGCCAAAAAAGTGTATACACATGACTTGTATTCACCTTTTGTTATCAGTATATATTGAGTATTACAATTTTAATACAGGTTTTCCTTGCTTAAAATGTGTATACATTTTTTTGGCACCTTCTGTATATGTTTGTGTGTGTATGTGTGAATACACATAGATTGGTGTGAATGGATTCTGTCACACTGTTAGCCTAAGTTACCTCTGAAGATCAGGATGGAAGAGGAGAAAATGATGAATTTCACACATCTTTGTAACGTTTGATGTGTAAAAATAAATATGTATTACAGCAGGTCCTTGAATAACAGCATTTCGTTCACCGTCATTGTTATAACATAGATGAGATGCTGTAGGAAATTACCTCTTGTTTATATCAATTTAGCCTATGGTAAAATTGGTTTTGCTGTACATTGGTTAGCTTAAATTCACAGAACCCATTGACAACATTAAATGAGGACTTACTGTATTATTAACTTTTTTTTTAGATTTTTTTTTTAAATTGGGGAATTGGGGGAAGGGGAACAGACAAGTTGCTGTCGTTTTGTTCTTCAGTCTAGTTGTGGAGGACGTTGCTTCACTGGCCCAAGTTGGCACCAT
>NW_017731521.1:675873-690454 GCF_001890085.2 Hipposideros armiger | reverse complement strand
GCCACTCGGCCGGCCCTGTATTGTTAACTTTTTAACCCAATAATTAAATTCTAATTGCAACTACAATGGGGTCATGATAGAATCCCACATTTTCACAAAATACTGGATATCCATGCTTCACAAATGTTGGTGCACAAGGATCACCTGGAGGTTTTTGCTGGCCTCCACCCTCAGAGTTTCTGACATAGCAGGTTTGACTTCAGGCCTGAGAATATGCGTTTCTAAGAGAGTCCCAGGAGGTGCTGATGCTGCTGGTCCGTGGTCCTGACTTTGCGCAGCACAGCTGGATATCCAACTTCCCTGAAGACAGAGATGTCAAGGGGACCTTCGAGGGCACCTGAGAAGGACTGAAACTAGAACAGTTTTTAAGTGCGATGCTCGAGGACCATCAGCGATGAACTCATTCTGTTCAGTGCCGCTTAAGCACCTCCTCAGAAACTGCACTGTGACGCCCGGAGTGGGAACTCGCTTGTGTGCTGCTCAGAGACATCCCACTTAGGGCTGATGTTGGCTCTCCCTATTTGGAGCCTTGCTGCGTATTTCTACAGCTGTATTGCTCCATATTCTCATGGTAGGCAGTTGCTCTACTGCTGTTTGCTTGAAAAAAACTTTGCCTTTATGGAAGTTGGAAATACTGGGGTGCCCTGGAAGGCGGCAGCATGTCTGGGTCCATCTGGCCTGAGGGATGTCAACCACTGGGTGAAGGGCCTGCTAGAGCTGCCATTTGTCACTGCCAATCCATTTTTATTCTCATAGATGGATTTGTGGGGGCAGGAGACAAAGCTGTTAGTGAAGAAGACCTAGAATTAGGGTGGGAGATTCTAGGGTGGGAGAGGCTCAGGAAGGAACTGGGGGGACCAGCTAGATCATTAGGAAGTCTGAATGCACCGTGCTCTGTCATCTTCTCCAGGTGTCTGAATAGCCATGTAGTTAAGTGGATGAGACTATGGGCTTTGACATTAGATGAATGTGATTTTGAATCCCAGCTCTGCCACTGCCTCATTGTGTGATCCTGAGCAAAGTGCTTAACATTTCAGGGCCCAAGTTTTCCCGTTTGTCAAAAGGGGATAATAATATCTGCCATAGAAGATTATCATTCACATTAAAGGAGATAATGTTATATATAAAGATCCTAGAATTCTTTGTAGTCATCATCATCATTATTATAATTAGTATTTCATTGATTATAAATAAGATACATGTTTTAAAATTTTTAACACCTCTGAAATCAGGAAGCATCTTGTTATTGGCCAGGCAGCTCTTGTGATATAATTGTCACAGTCTGTGCATCAAAGCTTGCAAAATGGGTATCAGCAGCTTATTAAAAATCCCAGACTTTTTGAGCTTCCTTTGGTAGGTCTGCTCCAAACTCTTCGGAGTATACTTTTTTTCCTAATAATGACTCCCTGGCCCTGGCCCTGGCCCTTGGCCTTGCCCCCTTGAGCCTTTTGATATTCCTTTGCTTGGCCTGCTCCAAACTCTTTGGAGTATACTTTTTCTCCTGCTTCTGCTTATTTGAAATGTATTTTTTGTCTCTCCTAATAAACTCCTTTTCTGCAACTTATAAAACAAAAAATCCCAGAAACTGTAGTGGAGCTCTCATTTAAGAATTGTGGCATCACTAATACTCTAGGTGGCCTAGACTCAAAGATGACATTATGGAGAAAAACATGGACATTGATGACTAGAAATTGAAAAGTGATTCAGGAGAGTTGAGCCCTCAATGGGTGAAGAAGTTTTAAGAATTCCATTATTGTATTATTCAAGGTCCCAGCAGCGACCAGATAGTACACTCAAATTGAGAGAATTGAGGAGAGTTTAATAAAGGGGAAATTTGCAAAGCTATGGGCAGGGCTTAGGACAGCCAGCAAAGGATAGTGGAGTACCTCTACTAGAAGAATAGAGAGAAGTTACCACCCCTTTGCTTGAATGGCCAAGGAGAGGGAGTGGTTACTAGATCCCCAAGGAGTTAGCTGTATAGAGCAGGTGGCTGGCAGGTGCTATGATCTTTGATAGATGAAGGGACCTGGAAGAGAGGGGGCTGGGAGAATAAATACTCCACCTTTATAGACCTTCTACCCTCTCCTCTCCCTCTTGGTGCACACCATTTGTTGAACTGAGCAGAATCCAACTGTCAAGGAGCCCTTTCATAAAGTCTCTGCAGTTCAGCCTCTTGGAGCCTAGAGCAAGATTGAAAAGCATGTGGGTGAGTTGTTGGAGGGTCAAACAGTTGGTACCCACATACTAATCCACATATTGCTTATATTTTTCTTTTTATGAATACATGAGAGTGATATATGAATTTAAAATCTTGCTAAGGAAATACCTAAAAGACCTCTTTTAGGAGATGTAAAATAAAAACTCGAAGTGATAGAAACAAGCTCCTGTTTAGCTGTGGGATTTCCAAAGCCTGATGAAGCTCCCGAAAGCCTGTCTCACATCACACTCTCTAATAAATTCCAGGCAGGTCATAGATCAAAAATTTTAAAAAGTAAAGCAAACAATACAGCTTTTACAAGCTAACATTGGAAAATATTTCCTTAATTTTGAGTAATCAAAGATTTCTTTAACAAGACACACAAAAAAAAGCAGTAAAAGTAAATGGAAATATTGATAAACTGGACATTAAAATTAAGAATTTTGGTTTATCAGGAATGACAATTAAGAGAGTGAAAAGGAAAACCATAGGGTGAGAAAAGTTACATGCAACATATACAACTTATGTGCAGACCGTAAAGAATCCTATAAAACAGCGGATCAGGCAAACAACCCAATGGAAAAATGGGGAAGCGACTCCAGCAAATGGCCAATAAACATATTATATGGTGTTCAACCTCCTTAGTACTCCAGAAATTACAAATTAAGCTCACAACAAAATAGAACAAACTCACTAGAATAGCTGAAAGTAAAAAGGTGGACAAGACCAAGCTTAAGCAAGAATGTGGCATCATGGGAACTCTTATACACCACTCGCAAACTATGAAGTGCTATAACCACTTTGGAAAACTGTTTGGCATCATCACAATGTTGAATGAAAACATGCTATATTATCCAGTAATCTACTACTCGATATATACCCAACAGAAAAGTGTGCATATAGACCCAGAAGACCAGAACAGAAGTGTCAATAGCAGGAGAATTCATAATGCTCCAAGCTGGAAGTGAGCCTCACATCCACCAATAGGAGAAGACTAGTCAGCAATTCAGTGAATGACCTCCAGCCACACACAACCATATCGATAAACAAATTCACATTCAAAATCAGGCAAAATTATTCTATGTCTTTGGGGAGACATGAGGGGAAGTAATGGGGAGGAGGTGTGATACTCCCCACGTGATACTGGTCAAGTCCTGTTTTGACTTGGACGGTGGTTACATGAGCGTGCTCTCTGTGGGTTAATGAATTGAGCTGCACACTTATTATTTGCACAATTCTCTTACTGTTTGAGGATCATAAGTCAATAATAAAGTTTAAAAACAAAAGGCTTTGTGAAAGCTCTTAGGAATTAGATAGAAGGGGACTCCAGGTAAAACTTGATTTGGGAAGGAGGAAGCCCACGATTGATGGAAATGGCTGAGATTCTATTTTAACCCTCGAAGCACTGACAGTAATAGATTGTCATGTCCTGCTTCCCAACCCAAATCTGGAAAATGATGTCCTAAAAAGAAATTGTTACAGACTTAAAACTTCACTCTATCATCCCTGCCCATTTCTAACCAGGCTGAAATTAGAGCGCTATGACAAAGTGAGTTCATTTAATATAACTCAAATTGCCTGGCTTATCTGTTGAAGCCAGAACTACATTTCATAGCCCTTCACATACCAGCAAGTGCATGTATAGCACTTTGTTTAATGCTGTTCCCAAAATCTATAGAGCCTGCACATGAACAAAATAAATCCATAATACAAATTATGGGTATGGATAATATAAAGTCAATGGACCAAAATTACATACTTTAACAATTTCTAAATAATGTTCTATACCTAATAGTATAATTTGAGAAACTCAACAAAGCAACAAAATCGATTAACATTCCTATTAGTCCAATGCAATCTCCCTTCCTTCATGACGCCTAACCTATTTCAGCAGAATTTAACAGTCGCAGCAGTGTGAAGGGCAAAGATACCAACCAGAGTCATGTCAAGGTTCACCCCAGTCAGAGCCTCACGCACTGCTAACAGTTTTCTCTTCTGCTTAAACCTGAATCAGACAACAAATTCATCCAGCACACTCAAGCAAACCAGCCAGTAAAATAAATGAAGACGTTGTACAGAGCTTGGCTCCCTCCATATGGATGCTGGGGAATGTGCCATTCGAGCCTATGGTCTTTGGAAATTGCAGACCATTGTCTGCTTCAAAACCATATGCCAAGTGCCCACTTTACCCAGTGCCAGGCTGGATGCTGCTGTTACAAAGAAGAATAAGACTTAGTCCTTGTCTTTGGAGCTCATGGTCATTTATTCTAGAGAATTCAGAAATCATGTATAAGTAAGTTGAATAAAGCTAAAATCGTCTCCGTTTTATCATCTAGGGAGAATGTTTTGATAAATATTCTTTCAGCTACAGGCAAACACTGCTATAGACTGGATGTGTTTCCCAGAAATTTATATGTAGAGGCTCTAACCCCCAATGTAAGAGTATTTGAAAGTGGGCCCTTTGGGAAGTCATGAGGAAAGAGACCTCATGAATGAGATTGGTGCCCATATGAAAAAAGCCCCAGAGATCTCCCTTGCACCTTCTGCCATGTGAGAACACAGTGATAAGATGGTGTCTACGAACCAGGAAGTGGACTCTCATCAGATAGTGAATCTGCCAGCACCTTGATCTTGGACATCCCAGCCTCCAGAGCTGTGAGGAATAAATTTCTGCTGTTGATATGCCATTCAGCCTATGGTATTTTGTTATATTATAGCAGCCTGAACGAACTAAGACAAACATACACACATTGTTTTTCTTTTTTAAATCAAAACATGCTCATACTCTACATACGATTTTATGACCTGATTTTTTCAATGAGTATTTCATAAAATATTACCCTAGAAGCTACATGTGGATGAAACCGTGTCCATCATGCTCGTTCCTGAACCCTCAGCACCTGCAAAGAGGGCCACCTGTCACATGCCATCCTCTCTCATCCCTTCCTTTCGTTACAGATGCTTCAGAAACAAGAGGGGAAAGACTATATTTTACCTCCATTAGGAGAGGGAAATTTTAGTTTCTTCAGAAGCTTTCCATTGTTCTAAAGTCTTTGTTTTGAAAAGGTACTTTTAATGTATTCTAAAAAGATACTTTTTCCTAAATACTTTGATTTTTAATTTAAGAAGGGAAAGGTTTATTTGTCATCCCTCACCTGCCCCAAGTAGCCAGGGCTGTGGTTGAGAGCTTGGGCACTGTAGGTGGACAGGCTGAGCTCACTTTCCAGGTTTACCCTCAGGATACCATGGTCCTACTTTCTACATCTAAAAAAAGAACTCAACTAAACTAAAAATAGGACCTCCTTCATAGGGCTGTGACAAGATGAAGTGAGCTAATGCCTGCAATAGGCCTAATCGTGGCTGACACAGATAGGCACTCAGTACTTACCAGGCTTTCTTTTTCCTTAGCTGTTGCTACCGGTACTGAAGAAACTAAAATGTCCTGAGGCAATTTCTGCACTGAGGCTGATTTTACGCAAGAGCTTTGCTCTAAAAGCATTTCCATTTGAGTTATCTCTGTAATTTAAAATTGCTGTCAGTGGGACATATAGGGCTAATAGTATGTACGGTAGGCTCTTGGGTCCGTGTCAACCAGCCACCTGGGAATCAGCTCCCCGGACAGGGGATCCGCAGGGCTGAGTGCTCAGCTGGAGAGGCCACTTTGCTGACTACAGAGCTTCTGCCCTGAACCTGCTTGGGCTGCCCTTTCCTCATCACTGCATGGAGAGTGGCTACAGTGAAATGTTAAAAATGTTGTTTCTTTGTAAAAACAAAAACAAAAACAGAAAACAAAAGAGGTGTATCAAGTGTGTGGAAACGTAAAGCTATGTGCTCCTTAATTCCCCAGTACTGGTGAAATATCATCCTCTCCGTTGTCCATTTCTGCCAGTAAAATTGAGTCCTACTGGCCCATTGTTTTTGCTTATCATGCTGAATAATGAAATTTTGGAGCCTGGTCTTCAAAATGAAAGTCTTCATGATTAACAAGAGGAGCCCTAGGAAGTCATGAAAGAGTTTCCCTTCTCCCCTTCTATAGAGGGAAAGATCTTTTTCCCATAAGTCTGTTCCAAGAATCTAATTTGATGAAAAAGTGAGAGGAGTCCCAAGAATATCAATCTTGCTTTTGTATGTGAATGACTATTATTAACTTATTTTCTTCCTTTATAAAAAATCTGTCCTTGAAAAATAATATGAACAAAAGGGTCTTCTAAGAGCCCTAAGACTTAGAAATTGTTGCCATGACCTGTGAAAATAATCTTCTTCATTTTTGTCCCTACTAGGGGTCTTTCTACTTCTGCCACCCCAAGATCTGGAGAGAAAAGTGAATACAGAGAATACTGCTGAGATCTATTTACCTTGGAGCAGAAGCCACTGGAGCCATAAACTGGTAAGAATACTTAAATGGTAATTCTGACAAATTTCTGGAAGCTGAAGGCAGACTAGCTTGAGAATGAGAAACTACTGGGGTCCACAATTTTGTTTGGGGGCTCCACTCTTTATGTAGGATTTACTTCTAGAACTCGACCAAGTTCTCAAGGTGAAGATCAGAGAAAGATCCCCTTGTAAATCTGTTCAGGGTAGGAAAAGCATAATTGTTGGGAAATATACCCAGAGCATTCAATACACTCCAGGGGAAACACTTTTCCTGAGTCTTATCCCAGATGGGGGAAGGGCATTCCTCCCATTTCAGCGCTTCTTAATTTTCCTGTTTTGCCTAAGGATAAAAAACAAAAACAGAAACAACAACCATAGGTAACAGGCATCAGGCTTGGAAGGAAATAGACTGGGAATTCTGTGGCCAGGAAAGGGGAGGAGAAGGCAGGGAGAAACATTTGTGAAGGGCACAGGCCAGAAATACAAGCCTACTAGGAGATTGAATCTGAAGATTATAGAATGCTACAATGCTCTTCTCCACACCTTATTATTATACTAACAGGGTTTTGTATAACAACCATGGATTGCAGCTCAAATAGCTGCAAGTCATGGACCCACTCTTTCTTAGAATTTAGGGAAGCCCAAAATCAACAGGAGAGACAAAAGCAAAGAGCCAGAGAATTTGAAACCTCTGTTACCTATAGCTACAATGAACATAAACATAGCCCACATCTAACCAGATTAACATAAATCCTCATCCTCAGACAAATTTACCTCAGTTCCTGTTAAGTAAAACATGTCTGCTACTCAACCAAAAATTATAAGGCATGCCAAAGACAAGAAAAAACACAGATGAAACGGGGTCAACTGACAAAGCAGTCATCAGAATCAGACACAGATATAACATAGACATGGGAATTATCAAACAAGAAATTTAACGTAATTATGATTGCTCTGTTAAGGGCTTTAATAGAAAAAGTAGACAATATTCAAGAACAGATGGATAATGTAAGCAGAGTGATATGAATGCCTAAGAAAGAATAAAAAGGAAATGCTTGACATCAAAACTATAACTGAAATGAAAATGCCTTTGATGGGCTCATCAGTACGCTTGTGGTGACTGAGGAAAGAAACTGTGAGCTTGAACATAGGTCAACAGAAACTTTCCAAAGTGAAGTGTAAAGAGAAAAATACTGAAGAAAACTAAAACCAGGACACAGCAGCCAAGAACTGTGGGACAATATCTGACAAGAGTGGAGTGACAGCTTTAAAGTGTTGAAAGAAAAAAACCCTACTAACCTAGAATTCTATATCTATTGGGTTGTCAGAAAAGTCATGATGCATGTTTGCGACAGATGGCACTAGTTCATTTTTGGAAGTACTAGAGTCATTCACATCTATGTTATTGCTATGTCATTTGACAGCTGACAGTTCTAGCTGCATTCTAAAAAACTGAGTGATTTGGTTGAATTTTGGAGATCTTACAACAAGTTGAAGATGGAAGACCAAACTGTGCATTTTTGCCATATTTTACTGTTTTACTTCCATAAAGTGAAGAACATGCATCAAGCTTGTGAAAAGTTGCATAAAGTATACAGTGACAATGCTCTACAAGAACGTCAGTGCCAATGATGGTTCACAAAATTCTGTGCTGGTGATTTTGATATCAACGACACTCCTCAGTCAGGGAGGCCCACCGAGGTTGATGACAACAAAATAAAGGCATTGATCAAATCAAAACCACATTATACAACACAAGAGATTACAGAAACATTGAACATCCACCATTCAAGCATTCACAACCACCTGAAGAAGCTGGGATACATAAACAAGATCAATATTTGGGTTCCGCATGAACTCAAAGAAGTTTATTTGACGGCACATATAAACATCTGCAATATGCTCATTAAATGTGAGGGAAACGATCCTTTTTTGAAGCGACTTATAACTGGTGATGAGAAGTGGATTGTTTACAACAATGTGGTGCACAAACGGTCTTGGTCCCAACATAATGATTTGCCTCAAACGACATCAAAAGCAGACATTCATCAGAGGAAGTTTATATTCTCAGTGTGATGGGATTTTAAAGGTGTCATGTTTTTCGAGCTCCTACCAAGGAACCAAACAATCAATTCAAATGTGTACTGTCAGCAATTGGACAGTTGGAAGGAATCCATCATCCAGAAATGTCCAGAGCTTGTTAATTGTAAAGAAGTTGTGCTCCATCGCGACAACGTGACACCACACACAAGTTTGATCACTCGTCAAAAATTATTAGAGCTTGGATGCGATGTGTTGCCACACCCACCATACTCTCCTGACCTTGTGCCGCCAGACTTCCACTTGTTTCGCTCTCTTTAAAACTCCTTGTATGGTATAACGTTCAATTCAGATGAGGCTGTAAATCAGCACCTTGTTCAGTTTTTTACAAATAAAGACAGGTTCTTCTATGAACAAGGAATTACGAAGCTCACTGGAAGATGGCAAAAGGTTATCAAATAAAATGGGCACTATATCACTGATTGATCTTTGTTCTTTATATAAATAAATGACCTTTGAAAAACATAGGCAGAACATGTCATGACTTTCCCGACAAACCCAATAATGAAATTATCCTCCAAAAGTAAAAGAGAAATAAAGACTTTCTTGGAAAAACGAAAACAAAAACAAAAAAAAATTCCTCACCAGCAGACTTGTCCTGTAAGTGTCATAGTTTTTTGGGGGGAGTGCTATGACAAAATATTATAGACTGGGTGGCTTATAAACAACAGAAATTTATTTCTCACAGTTCTGGAGGCTGGGAAGTCCCATAATCTAGGTGCTGGCATATTTGGTTTCTGGTGAAGGCTCACTTCCTGGTTTGTAAGAGCTCTGTCTCCATGCTGTAACCTCACAGGCAGAAGGGGGTGAGGAGATGTTCTGGGCCTCTTTCATAAAGGCACTGATTCTATTCATGAGTGCTCTACCCTCATAATCTAATAATCTCCCGCAGGCCCCACCTCCAAATATCCTTACAGTGGGGAATAGATTTCAACGTACAAATTTTGGTGAGGGACATAAACATTTTGTCTATAGCAGCAAGGAGCTTAAAAAAAAGTTCTTCAGGCAGAAGGAAAATGATATGTCAGAACTTGAATCTACCGAAGGAAAGGAAGACTATCAGATAATTGATTGATCTAAAACATAACTTTTTGTTTAAAGCAAAAAAAATAACAATACAGAGGGTGCCAAAAAAATGTATACACGTTCTAAGACAGGAAAAAACTCTATTAAAATTGTAATACAATGAATGACGCTAGCATTTATTTGATTAACACCATCTTTTGAGCGAATGTCATACTACACATTGCTACTGTCATTCAGTTCAAGTTCGGAAAGTAATACATAGATAACATTTCTTAAAATGTGCACATTTTTTTTGGCACCCCTGGCATGTTAGGTGATTAGAATACAATTGACTCTTTTTTCTGATGAGAGATTCCTTTTTTTCTGTAGATAATGGGGAATTAATAAAGAAGCCCGAGCAAATGAGTGGCATTGTTAAAGAAGTGATTCAAGGAAGTTAAAATGATAGTAGTTTATAGAATTGATTAGAGAGGATGAGATTTGAGGTAGGGAAACCAGCTAAGAGGCAGTAAGTAGTCCAGGTGACATTGTAAAGCCCGGCCTACATCATAGCAATGGAAACACCACTGGGTAGGAAACAAAATCCTTTTCCACCTTTTAGTTTCTCTGCCTGGTAAGTAGTTGTTTTGAATTCGAGTTAGTTTTTGTTTTTTTTTTAGCTGAGCCATTCTGCCACTTGTTGGCAGCTCAGTGGCAGCTCAGCTCGGGCCGAGAATCGAACTGGCGACCCTATTGCTCAGAGCTCGCACTCTTGAGCAAGCTCTTAACCAACTTAGCCACTCGGCTGGCCCTTCAAGTTAGTTTTTGAAGCTAATTTTATCAACTGCACTCTTTGGTAATTGCTTCAAATTTGAATAAGTTTTTGAACTTAATTTTATAATTGAAATGACTTACAACAAACTATATATTTTTTAATGTATTGAGTGACTAATATGTCCAGGCAATGAACTATTCCAGGCTATCACTGAATCTGCTGTTTCATGGAGCAAACAGACTGCTAAACAAGTACTAATCACAGTACAGTGAAGTAAGTACTGATGGGAGATGAAGTATAGTCTGGAGTAAGGAAGGCTGAGAGTCAGGAAGAGCTTCTCATGGGCAGTAAGCTGTTATTAAGCTGGGTGGAAGGGAACGAAGGGTCACTGAAAGGATGCTAGCATTGGCATAGCTAGAGCCCAGTCTGACTTTTTTTTTAAAAGATTTTTATTGGGGTATTGGGGGGAAGGGAACAGTGCTGGGGAATTGGGGGAACAGACAAGTTGCTGTCATTTTGTTCTTCGGTCTAGTTGTGGAGGACATTGCTTCACTGGCCCAAGTTGGCACCATCATTGCGCTCTTCCCGGGTGAGGCAGATCAGTCACCAGTTCTGGACGGCCGCTCACTGCGGCTGCTGGCCGCTCACGCTGGCTGCTGGCTACACACGGTAGCCCATGGCAACCCACTGCCACAGGGGCTGCAGCCTATGCCATCGCCGGCGACTCATGGCAGCCCAGCTCCAGGTTGAGCTGTTGTTCAGCATCTTAGCTGTAGAGGGCAGTGTCACTGGCCCTCATATGTGGGATCCGAACTGGGGCCCTCTGGTGTCCCAAGCCAGCTCTTAACCAACGTGCCACTCGGCCGGCCCCAGTCTGACTCTTGAATATCGTGAGGGTTGGGGCAATGACCCCCACCTTGCAGTTGATAACCCACATATAACTTTTGGCTCTCACAGAACATAAGTTGTACCTCAGTATATGTGGGGGATTGGTTCCAGGACTCCTTGAGGATACCAAAAAAATGCGGATGCTCCGCATGCTACGTAAAATGGCATGGATCAGTGCATAGAGCCAGCCCTTCACATCGGCAGACTCGCAACTGCAGATCAAAAACAGTACAGGTATTTACTGAAAAGATTCCATGTATAAATGGATCTGCACAATTCAAACCTATATCATTCAAGGGTGAACTGTATGTAGGCAAGTTAAATGAATGACCGCAATGCCACAAGGCTGGGAGAAATTGGAAATGCTGTTTTAAGGTACTTTTACTACCCATGAAAAGGTATAGTGTTATTTGAAAGTGGACTTAGATTAGTTAAAAATGTATATTATAAACTCTAGGAAACCATTGAAAAAGCTAAGTAAATAAAGAAATGTGGTAAGAGAGGAGATAAAATGGAATCATACAAAATATGTATAAATTAGAGAAGACAGAAAAAGAGGGAAAAATCAAGCAGGTATATTACTTACTACGTACGTGCCAGGCACTCTTCTGACCATTTTATGAATATTAACTCTTTTAATCTTCATTGCAACATGACGAGACAAGTAGTATCATTATCTTTATTTTCAAGGTGAGAGGTTAAATGCTTTGCCCAAATCACACAGCCAATAAATGGTGGAGCTGGGATTCAAACCCCAGGCAACCGTGGCTCTTAAGCCTTTACTAAAGGGTCTTGTTAATGTTAGAGCCAGAACTTGACGTAAAATTTGACTACAATGCCTATTCCTTTATCCACTATGGCAGGAATAAACTCTGCTACTTCCTTTCATCTTTGTACATCTTTCATTTTTGGATAGGCATGAACTTTGATTTTTAAAGATCTTTTCCCATATTATTTATATAATATATACTTCAAAAAAAGTTAGTACAAAAACATGTAGGAAAAATACAAAAATAATCTTATACAGAGTAAATCACTGTTAACATTTTAGTAATCATGCATTCATACATATGTGCAAATATGTAGATAAAGCTGTATTAACAGGATATTATACATACTATTTTTATTATAAACACATTTATTTTCTTCTAGTCTTTTACTCTTTCTTCTGTGCCCACTCCCCGTAGCCTCTGTCACCTCTATCTGTCCCAAACTGGGAAATCAATTTTTAACATAACAGTATTATAAATATGTATTTACATTCCTAGGGCTTTTGCCATTTGTTTTGCAATAATGTAATCATATTTTATATGTGTTTCTGGGCCTTGCTTTTCACTTAATAATATATCATGTGAATTCCTCAAATAGCCTCGCCTAGATAGAACTCACTCTTTCTAATGATTGTTACCCCAAGGTATGAATGAATCATGGGGAATTCCTTTATTCCCTTACTTGGAGGGTCTTCTTGTGGCATTCCATTTTTAACCTGTACAAAATGCTGCTATTAAAACTTTACATGGAACTTCTTGTTTAACAGACAGATTTGACCTCTGTGTCCTTGCCAAACCCACTAAAATTATTGCTCGATTTAAGGGTGTAAATCCACAAGGACAAAGAGAATAGGAGAGGAGACATCAGCAACACAGTAGACAAGTGGCATCTACCTCAGCAGACCTCAGAAGGTGACAGAAAGCCGTGATGCCCTCTGGTACACCCCGCAGAACCTCCAGAGGCTCAGGGGCAGAATGCTATTGTACTTCTCAACAGCAATAATAGAAGTCAGAACATCATGGCTAGAACACCTTCAAGATTTTAAAGGAAAACATTTCCAACCTAAGATTTCCTACTCAGCCTACCAGTTAAATGTCAGGGTAGAATAACAGCATTTTCCAGAAATCAAATGTGTCAAAATTTCCTTGCATTTATTGTCTGGAAGCTGCCAGAGGACATGCTACATTAAATGAGGGAGAAACAAACATTTCCTGAAAAAGAAGACTTTCTTTACCTTCCCACCGCCCCAACCCCCACCATTATCAGGACCAACTGAGTATTGTTTCTATTTCTACAGCTACAAAGTAAGATCCCACCAGGTTTTGGGAACCGCATCGTACTCCCTGAAATAGGTTTCAACCCCAATCCTCAAATCTTCTGCACACCTGCTACTGCTAAACCGTACTCCCCACATAAACATGCACACCAGGTCCCTGCACTTTATCCCAAACTTGGAGATTTAAATCAATGAGTTCCCTGGAATGGACCACAAGTCTTGGCTTGTTTTATCTAAGGCAGGATCTTCTATTACTTTCTGATTAGATTTGTCCCATTGGTCCTGCTTTTCATGATCTTTTTGGATGCTCATTCTATCACCCACTGCATTTGCTTTCCTTTCCAGACTCCTGTCATCACAAATCAAATCAGCGTGCCCTCTTAACTTTCAGCCAAGGCACGGATACAAATTCCAAACAAGCCAGGGCTGCGTCATCCAGGAGTTCATCAATCATTGCCAACAGCTATTCTATTGGTTATGAATTTCCCTAACTCTCACGGGAGATGCTCCTGAGGATAGAACCAGATCTGTACCCCCAAATTATATAATGTGATTAATATGGGATAGCTGGTTTCTCTGCCCCTAGTGTAACTTATGACAACTGTGCAATTTTAACCCCAAATAAATAAATAAATAATTTGAATAAAATCAGCAGTGGATACATTCTCTCAGCCTTAGTTTATGAAAACTGGCTACACAGAAAAATACAGGAGACAGGCATTTCATGTAATAGTTGAGTTCTGAAGAAAACCTAAAGCAAACACCGCCTCTAGTCACTATTGCTCTTAAAAATCCTTGAGGAAGCAGCGGCATTGGAGACATCCATTCTCTCGGAACGATCACCAACACCAGCTTTTCTTTCAGCGTTGGAGCAGATTGCTGTGTCTGTAGCTGAAGCATCAGTGAAGTAGTTGGTTCAATGTTAGTGGCCACATTTTTTTTAATGCATCTTTTAAATACCAGAATCATATTCTGCAGCAAGATGCTCCTACTGTTAGAGAAGGAAGTAGAACACTGAGTGAATGTCGGACTTTCATCTCATCCTGACCCTGGGGCTTACGCTCAATAGTGGAATAGATGGAAATAACCCACAGTCTGTCTGTCTATCTGTCTGTCTGTCTGTCTGTCTGTCTGTCTCTCTCTCTCTGCCTCTCTCTCTCACTCTCTCTCTCTCTGACTCTCTCTCTCTCTCTCT
>NW_017731521.1:666806-675853 GCF_001890085.2 Hipposideros armiger | reverse complement strand
CACACACACACACACACACACACACACACATTTCCCAGAATAGAATTTACTTGAGTTAAACATGAGTATGATGGCTGTTTAGTAAAACCACATTTAGACAAAAAAGTCAAGGATATGCAGGTTTCTGAAAGCTGAGGTCAGAAAGTTAAGGTGTGTTAGAGGAGGACAGTTCCTCAACATGAGATCAGTTGCCTTATAATCTGTCCTTTTGGGGGATTCAGGGCTGCCCATTTCAGCAACAGGGTAAGTGTCTGTTATCATCCAGATGGGTTACAGTTTAATTGCTTGTCTATCTTGGGGAATTATTGGGGCCTCGACCTGTTCTTCTTAGTTCCTATCCATTATTGTCCCGGTGCCTCATAAAATTCAAAAGAGACAGGTCAACAGGAAGCTGGGATTTTAGAGGTCATAATATTAATATAAAATATTTAGAGGCCAAGAAGAAATTATTGCTCTTTCATTTCCCCTCCCGGCCAGAACCCTTAGACAGGAAGAGAATCACCCTAGGAAAGGAGAGTCGCTGGGCTTGTCTTGCATAACAAGGACCACAAGAAGAAAAGCAGGGATGTATTGAAGGGTATGACACTTAGTGCCACGTAGGTATGCTTGGCTAATACACTTGGTAAACTTTGAAAGTGATGTGGACAACTGTAGCATCCATGAGCGTGTGAGGTTGCAAACTTAATTACCTAATTTCTGGGAGGCTGTCAGACCACGCCAAAGAGAGGTAGACATTGTTGGTCTGTCAGCATACTCATCACCACAGGAAGAGAATACCATTTTAAATTCAGGGGTCCCTTTGGATCAGGGCCCGAGCCAAATATTGATGTATGAAATAGTAACCCAGCCTTCGGATCCCTGCACAAACAATATCCCCAGTGAGAGGTGCATGCTAGTGAGAAAACAATGCCTGTCTCTAAATGAAAATGTGTCATGTGGTCGTTGGCTGTGTGATGAAAGCACATAGGTTCAGTAATTTACAGAATGAAGTCAGTGCTCAGATTCAAGAGCTTTTAGTAGAAATGGTACAATTAAATGACCAATGTTTCAGCAAGGCATTTTAAAAATAAGACTCTTAATTCAATTTGACCTGTTTAGAAAAATTTGTTTAGCAGATACATTTTGTCCTGAAGCCATACAAAAGAACAAAATAAAATCAACTTGTGATTTCTCATATGCTAATATTTACTTCCATAATATATTTAAACTATGGCAATAGACTTTGTACTGAAATCTAAAATACATTTTAAAATATACTCAGGGCCTTGTCACTGCATAATTTTAGTGACTTCCAGGACTTATTCATCTCATAATATCAAAATAAATTTTTTTACTTTGCTTCAAGACACTTAATCTTCCATTAGAGGGGATCAGTTACCAGAATTGACTGTAGAGAGCTTTAAGGCTGAATTAAAATTACACCAAGTGAACAATTGTGTCATTTATATTTGTTAGAGGGAAGTCAACCACCTGGCTTAACCTACTTGTGCTTTAGGGACCTGAAGTTATAGGGTAATTTTTCTAGTGGAAGTTTTTAATCAAATTGTCATCTACTGTCCAAGCCATCTTGTTGAAACATGACATTTCTAACCCTAGTAGCATAATGGGAATTTGAAAGAGAATATAAATTTGTATTTTTCAGGGGTATTTTTACAGGTTGACTAAAAAGAAAAATTAATATATATTCACAGGTTAAAATATGAAACTTTAAAAGATCTTTGTCCCCAGAAGTAGGAGAGCAAGATGTAAATGAATAAAAATCTCTTGAAATTATTATATATATTATTCACCATAGAACTCCAGCCAAAGGACCATGACCAACATTTACTGAGCACCTACTACATATACCAGGCTCTGTTAATGCTGAATTGTATTGTCACTTAATCCATACACTAACTCTACGAAGCATGTTTTATTATTGCTTCCATTTTATAGATGAGGAAACTGAGTCATAGAGTACATAAGTAACTTGCCCAAGAATGTGGGTACAGAGCTGGTTTGAAATCAGGACATACAATAGCAGCATTTGTATTCTACCTTATTTCTTCTGGAACAATCCACCTGCAGAAAAGGAAGATCCTCACCTAACCCTTTGATCCAGTGACTATAAAACTCAGACAATGGACTGGATAAAAATTGTGTATTTTCACATCACTCTACACATTTTCCTCTCAAAGACTGTTCTTGTTCCCTCTATAGGTTTTAAAGAGACCTTGGCTGAGCAAACAGGCCGGGTTGCTCCTGTTCAGAAGAGATTTTTTAAATGAGTGTTACATATAGGGAAATAAAAAGAAAGCATGAACTTCAAAAAGCATTTAGGCCACCTCTGCTTTTTAAAGTCTTTTCAAACTCCTTTATTTGTAATGACAATAGGTGTAAATCACCTTTTGGTATCTTGACTTCAATAATCAGAGGATTAGGAGACTTTTCCCTTCCCCCTTTTCCTCCCTGAAAAGGACATGATGAGGCATTTTCTCTTCCTTCTGTACAAATGAAAACTCTCTAAACAAGCCATGCTCAGGCTCTGCTGTTCATGCCTGGCTTTAGGAACTCACCTGCTAGTTGGCACAGCTGCTTACTATATTGGACAGAAGTCGGAAGCAGTGATGGGTGGTTTGTTCAGGGAATCATTTTACATTCTACTTGGAGAGCAGCTCTCAGTTTAAGCTGTTTAAACTATTGCACAGGTCATGGTACAGCACTTTTTAGCCAAGGCAGCTTGATGATGGACTCAGCAGGAGGCAAAAGCATGTTCCAGCCTCGGAAAGGCCATTCCAAGTCAGTGAAAGAACCAGGTCTTCTGTGTTGTGCAAAGCATAGTTACGTTTTTAGAGCCTCCTAATCTGCTTCGACTTGTAGTTGGGAGCTGGGATATAGGCTACATTCAACAGACTTTATTTTCTGCCTTCTGTCTTTTCTTCAAGTTTTTCCAGCTTAGAAGGAACTTCAGGGCTCATCTCGTCCAACCCTGGACTTTGGTCAGAGAGAAGAATGCTTCTAGTTACAGACTTTCTTCAGCCGTTTTCTAGGAGAGGAGATTTGGGCTCTGAGCACCACCTTGATCATCAAGAATACACCTTCTAGAATAAATAATTCTAAAATTTGTATGGAACCACAAAAAACTTCAAATAGCCAAAGCAATCTTGAGAAAGAACAAGACTGGAGGTATCATGTTCCCTGGTTTCAAGCTATGCAATAAAGCTATAGAGCTATTGTAATCAAAACAGCATGATATTGGCATAAAATCAGACACATCAATGGAACAAGATTGAGAGTCCAGAATTAGACCCACACATACATGGACAATTAACTTATGACTAAAGAGCCAAGAACATACAATGGAGGAAGTACATTCTCTTCAATGAATTGTGTTGGGAAAACTGAACTGCCACATGCAAAAAAATAAAACTAGGCAACAATCTCACACCACTCAAAAATTAACTCAAAATGGATTAAAGACTTGAATGTAAAACCTGAAACCATAAAATTCCTAGAAGAAAACAGGTGGTAAGATCCTTGACATTGATTTAAGTGATGTTATTTTGGATGCTATTTTGGATATGACTCCAAAGACAAGGGAAACAAAAGCAAAAATAAACAAATGGGATTACATTAAACTGAAAAGCTCTACACAGCAAAGGAAACCATCAACAAAATGAAAAGATAATCTACTAAATGGGGGAAGATATTTGCAAATCCTACATCTGATAAGGAGTTAATACCCAAAATATATGTAAAAAAACAAAAAAAAACCCTCACACACTCAAGAACAAAAAACAATTTAAAAATAGCCAGAGGATCTGAATAGACATTTCCCAAAGATGACATATAGATGGCCAACAGACATATGAAAAGATGTTAAACATCATTAATTATTAGGGAAATGCAAATTAAAACCACAATGAGATATCACTTTACACCTGTTAGAATGACCATTATAAAACAGACAAGCAATAACAAGCGTTGGACAGGATGTGGAAAAAAGGGAACACTGTTGGTGGGACTATAAACTGGTGCAACCACTCTGAAAAACAATGTTGAAATTCCTCAAAAAAATGAATAATAGAGTTACCATATGACCCAGTTCTATCACTTCAAAGAATACAAAAACACTAATTCAAAAAGATATATGCACCCCAGTGTTCATTGCAGCATTCTTTACAATAGCCAAGATATGGAAACAACCTAATAGTGTATCAATGGATGCAAGGATAAAGAAGAGGTGGTACATATATACCCAATGGAAAATGAAATCATGTCATTTGCAACAACATGGATGGACCTTGAGGTTATTATGCCAAGTGAAATAAATCAGACAGAGAATGACAAATACCATGTAATTCCATTGAACTGTAGAATCTGAAAAAAACCCACAACTAACTAAAAACAAATATAACAACACAAAAACTAACCCACAGATACAGAGAACACATTGGTAGTTACCAGAGGGGAAGGTGATTTGAGGGTGGGCAACATGGGTGAAGGGGGTCAACATAATGGTGATGGATAGTGACTAGAATTTTGGTGGTGATTACTTTGCAGTGTATACAGGCGTTAAAGTAAAATATTGTATACCTGAAACATATAATATTATATACCAATTCTACATCGATTAAAAAAATAAATGTGAAAAAAAAAAGAATGCACTTTCTACTGAAGTCATTGGATCTACAACATTGGATCTGCAGCCTAGATAGCCCTCCAGATTTTTAACCATCACAAGTGGGTATGGGACCAGCCTGTTCTCATCTTTACCCCTCCTACCAGTCTTAACGTGGCTTCTTCTGTATGGACTTCTCTTCAGCTAGACTTCAGGCAGCTCTCAATGATGCTTGCTCTGTAGTTTCGTTGGGGAGCACAGCATTTCCCTGCACTACCATCCTGACCAGAAGCCTCTATGTCTGGCTGCTTTCATGCTCCAATGGTAGAGTTGACTAATTGTGATAGAGATGGTATGGCCTGCAAAGCTGAAAATATTTACAACCTGGCCCTTGACAGAAAACATTTACTGACACCTTATTTAATCTTTCTCCATTTGGAGTTTCATTAAGAACAGTGGGTAAAAGCTAGTGGCTGATGAGTTTTCTTTGGCAAGCACCATGTTTTGCAAAGTAGATCTGAATGTCTCTAGAAGAGTCTCATAAAACTGTTTTTCTAAACCTAGCCTCCTTCACTTCTGGATGATCTCCGTGGCTCCTGAAGACATTTGAGTGTGAGAGTCTTGATTCAGAGCAAGACAGCTTAAGATGAAGAGAATGAGGAGTAGTTTGTTTTCACTCAACTTTGAAGCCTTGACATGGGGAGATTCTTCTTTACCATCAGCAATGCTCCCATAACAACATCTTCAGGTACTGATGGGGTTATAGAAGGGAGGGTCTGGGGCGTGTGTTATAACACTCTTTTGACTCCAGGTGCAGATATTATTGGCTCTGCCAACCTGGAACAGCACCAGGCACACAACAGATCCTCTATAAATATTGTTGAATGAATCATTGGTGGAGAATAGGGGCAGGACAGGGCAAAGAATTAAGTATATTATTTTTTTAATCATCCACTGAAGAAGTTGAAGTCACCTCATTGTGCTTTCCATCAAATTTTAAATACCTCTTCTAATGTCATAAAAGCACTTTTTTTTTATTAGGAAATTTCCCCAAGCAAATCAAGTCCCTGTGGTTTGAAAAATTAATATAACCAGTTTTATTGTCAGCATGTGAATCTTCTGACAGTCACTAAAGAGAAAGCCTGGGAATTGGATAGATGGCAACTCTGGCTGGGTCTTCCATAGGCTACTGGGTCAACTTATAACTTGACTTATAACCATGAACCCTTGGCTGGTTCAAAGGTTTTTTACTTACATAAATATCTTGATGATTGAAAGCGTAACATTATTCTGTAGGCAATATTCTGTAGGAATCAACTTTTTATAATGTGTAGAAAATATAACTTCATATCATAAATGATAGAACCCAAAGAAGCTATGAAAGATCACATCATTACCTCACTGTTGGCTGGATACATTCCCATCTGAGCTACGGTAGATACCATGAGTTCACGCTGTTTAAAATATTATCTTTTGTATGTGGTTTTAACACCATTAGCAGCTAACATTTATTAAGTGTGCTTACTATAGAGCAGGGACTGCTATTTACTCTATGTGCAGTATTAATCTGGTCATTGCTACAAATATGTGAGGGGAGATTGCATTATTATTATTTGAGGCAAGCTCAAAGAGGCTAATTAAGTTACCTTAGGTCATACATGTATTTATTGGCAAAGACAATCAATCTACTTCTAACTCCAAAGTTACTTAGCCGCTAAACTGCCAATCCAATAACCTCTTTCAATAGTCCATGTTTAATTATGTTTATCACTTTTTCAATATTGAAATATTAGATGGAACTAATGGCTGGGTCATATATTGCAGAGGGATTATTCAAAGCAGTTTTTAACCTAGGATCCATGGACAACTTGCAAATTTATAAGTGCTTTCAGGATACCACAAAACCCAGAGATTTTATGCAATGTGTGTGTGTGTGTGTGTGTGTGTGTGTGTGTGTGTGTGTGTATGTGTGTTTTAAATGCATGCGCAGGCATTTTTCTGGCAGAACAGCTTTCATTGAAGTTTGTGCCCAGGAAAATGCTAAGAACAACTTACTTTCTCAATAATTCAATTGTTCTTTGATTGAGTAAAAGTTTCCTGAATATCAACCATGAGGCAGGCACTAAGAAAGGGGGGTCCTAAGATGACTGACCCATTGAGATAGAGGCTCTACCATTTATTTTGAAATCAACCTAGCACAAGGAGACCCTCATCTTTCCTCATTTAGGCCTCCAGAATCTAACTTATATCAGGCATTAATTTACTAATTTAAAGCTCGATAAAAAAAATCAATAATGCTAAATATGTTCACTAGTTCATGATAAAAAAAATTACACACCATTCCCCACCAAACAAGAAAAAGAAGCCTCTGTGTTATCTTTTCATGAATTACATAAGTACTCAATCTTTATTGTATTGACTCAATTTTCTCAAAGTAATCAGTTTTTGAAAAAGAAAAAAAAATAGGTCTTTTTAGCAAGGAGATTGAGTCTTTACATACAAAATTCATTTTTCAGGACTCTTTTAGTGTCAGTTGACAGAAACCCAGGCTTAAATAATAATAGGAATTTATTTAGTCACACAGCTGAAACACCAGGGCAGATTTCATTTTGGGAAAATATGAGTCCAGAGTTCAGACAATCGTGTCAAGGTTCATTTTTCTTTCCATCTTTTGAATAGGCTCTTGACATATGGTGAGAAATAGCTCCAGACCCTAATTCTATCAATTTAGCAACCTCAATGGAAAAATAATATTCCCCAACCTCTCAGCAGAGAGTTCACAGCAGTATTTGTATTGGCCTAGGGTAGACATGCTCAATGCTAAGCCAATAATGCGAGTCACCATAGCCAAGAAGCACCCAAGGGCAAAATCATGTCCCCCCCCTTGGAGCTGAGGTGGGGGAGGAAATTGCTCCACTCAAATAACATAGTATCTCATAGAACAGAATGCTCATATACCCTAAGAGAGGTGAACGGTGCCTGATAGACCAAAACCACAGATGCTCATCACACCAACATGTGTTCTTGGGAAACTGCCTATCAGGATGATAGCCTGTCCTTTACTCAGTGACAAATGCCCCTTACTATGTCACAGGTATTGTTCTAGGCCTGGGGTCTGCAAACTGCGGCTTGTGAGCCACATGCGACTCTTTGGGTCTGTACATGTGGCTATGAAGTAAAATTGAAAATGAAAATAAAACTATCATAGTTTCCTTTGTAAAAATTTTAAAGGATATTATTCACATAATGGTGATTTCATTTGTTTTATGGCTCTCGAATAATTTTTAAATTGTTGTGAGGGACAGGATTGGCTCTTCCGTCTCAAAAGTTTGCCGACCCCTGGTCTAGACACTAGAGACACAGCTAAACAAAACAGGCAAAGATTCTGCCTTCGTGGAGCTTACGTTCTATATAGTTAGGAGAGACAGTCGATAAACAAAGCAAATAAGTAAATTATGTAGCAAGTCAGAAGGTGAAAAGCATTCTGGAGAGAGACATACAGAGCAAGAGAGAGGCGTTGAGTGCATCAGAGGAGAAAGGGGCATTCAAAGGCTGTCCTGGGGGACTCTGAACAAAGACTTGCAGTCAGTGAGAGGCGATCACGGGGATTAGAGGTCAGGCCAAAAGCAGCAGCATGTTCGAAGTCCCTGAGGTGAGAACATGCCTGGCTTATTCACGGTCGAGCAAGGAGGCCAGAGGAGCTGAAATTGAGCAGCGGGGAGAGTATAAGGAGCTGAGGTCAGAGAAATAATGGCGCGCCACGCTGGGGTTTTGGTTTTTACTTTGAGTGAAATGAAAAGCCTTTGGAGCATTTGAAGCAGTTCCACTTCTCAAATAGGATCACTCCAAATGCTGTGTTGAGAATAGACAGAGAATGTGTATGTGGGGGGTGGGGGGGGCAGTGGGGGCAGGGCAGAAGCAGGGAGACCAGTTAAGAGGATTTGCCAGTAACTGAAGTGAGAGACGGTACCTTGGACCAGGACTGTAGCAGTGCAGGTGGTAAATTCCAATCAGATTTTGTGCATATGCTGAAGGAAGAACTACGAGTTTATGCGTCTGATTGTGATGTGGGTATAAGAGAAATGAGAAGGCCAAGCTTAGCTCCAAACCTTGAAGGATGGCGCTGCTATTAATTAAGGCGGGGGACTAGAAGGAGGAGCAGACCAGGGGGGAAGGGGAAGAGGAGGACACTTACTGAATCCTACCGAACTATCTTCAAGTCCATTTTCACATCCCCAACATTTTTTTTTTAAGATTTTATTGGGGAATTGGGGGAGGGGAACAGTGTTGGGGAATTGGAGAAGGGGAACAGCCAAGTTGTCGTCCTTCACTCTTAGTTGTGGAGGGCGCTGCTAGCTCAGCTCTAAGCCCAGTCGCGCCGTTCAGCTCAACGCGCTGTGTTCCATTAGTTGCGGGTGGACGTAGCCACCATCCCATGCGGGAGTTG
>NW_017731521.1:644306-661806 GCF_001890085.2 Hipposideros armiger | reverse complement strand
AAGCCTTACACTGGTCTACACAATTCTCACACCTAGTTCCCTCAGACCTCACTTCTTGTCCGTGTAACCCTGCCCATCCGGCAGCAGGCAGCCTGGTCTCTGCTGTTCCTCAGACATGCTCTCACCTCAGGGCCTTTGCACCTGCTGATCCCTTTGCTGCAAACACTTTTCATGGAGCGGAGAGGTCCTCTCCTGACCTTATAGCACTCCCCCACCTGTACTTTATCTTCCCATTCGTCTTTGCTTTTATCTATGGAACTAATCACTACCTGACATTACATATTTACCAGTTTGTCACCTCTTACCCCTATTGGAATGTAAGTTCTACGAAGACAGGGGCTTTGTTTTGTTTTCTGCTGCTTCACCAGAATTGTGTTTGGCCTGTAATTGGAGGTTAACAAACATTTTTTGGGGAAAGACATGTGATTCTCTTGGTACCCCAAGTTGGGAGAGTACATTCATACATGTTGCAAATAACTACCAATGTAAGGTAGGAGTTAAACACTATAAGACTGAATCAGATATAGAGCCCTCGGAATCAAGAAGAAGGAGATAGGATTCCAACCGAGGGAAACTGAGGAACAGTTCATGGAGAAGGGACCATTTGATCCTTAAAAAATAGGTAGGATTCGGGCATTTGGGGATGAGGGAAT
This sequence comes from Hipposideros armiger, assembly GCF_001890085.2. NCBI lineage: Eukaryota > Metazoa > Chordata > Mammalia > Chiroptera > Hipposideridae > Hipposideros > Hipposideros armiger. Next base: position 661,153 of record NW_017731521.1, on the reverse strand, counting down.
TTTAAGTGAAAGGCATAACATGAGCAAATGCAGAAAGGTATTAAGAACAGCTTGTTTCAAGTTTATACTTTGGCCTCATTATATCAGTCACTTCCTGCCATGCAAAAAAACTAAACGAAATACATACACACACACACACACACACACACACACACACACACACAAAATCAAGATGGCTGGATGGCATAGATGACATAACTCAACTTTTGATTCAAATCTAAAGCAGCCTTTCACTGGAATTTACTGTTGAGAAAAGTTAAGGTTGCTTTTTATTTTACTGATACACTCGGATTCAATTCAAATTAGTGGAGATAATATTTTGTATAATAATATATATAGCTGTAATTTATTGCTCACTACAAGCTGGGCACTGTGCTAATCACTTCCTATTCAGTGTCTAACTTAACCCTTTAAACAGTCTTATGAGGGGAACACTAATGTTACTTCCCACTTACACATCAGAAAACTAAGGCATGGGGATGTAAAGTAACTTGTCCAGTTTCACGCAGTGAGTACATGATACATCCAAATATTTCAGCACATGTCTGTCAGATTCCAGAGCCCATCTTTATAAGTCAAAGAAATTAATTTTCAGTGCAGTACATTAAACTGAATACAAAAACAAACAAAAACCAGCTCCTTTTAGCTAGAGCAAGGAAGTACAGAAAAGAGAGCAGTGGGAAAGATGGCCTGAAATGTCATTGAGCTTAGATTCAAAAGGGCCTTGCTTTCTGGTTGCTTTATTCTCTAGAAAATAATGAATTCCAATTCTATAAAGTGTGTGATGATACACCAGAGGCTGATATATAAAATAGGTACGAAGGCAGAGCCAGTTAGGTGGGCCCTGGGGGGGGGGGAGACACCCAGTCCGCGCACCCATGCCCATCTGTGTGAACCCCTAAGGCACTGCTGTTCAGAGTCTGAACATCACTGCTCTATAAATAGGGAGCTATTAGAGGTGTTTGGGCTGAGGAGAGGCTGGATTAGAACTATGCTTCAAAAAAAGATAAATCTGGCAACGGAAAGACAAATTGCAGAGGGAAGGGACTAGAAGCAAGAAAACCAATTATGAGATTCTCACCACAGTCTGCATGAGAGGTGATGAAAGTCATAATGTAGGCAGGCCTGACATGAGTCATGGATTTATGAATTAGGAAAGGTAACTATGAGTGAGGGCCGGGTTAGGCTAATCAACTCAGGTGGCTGGTGTCCAAATAGGCACCATGAGCTCAGACTGGACTCATACCTGGGCCGACGTGCCTGAGGTGAGAACATATGAATCACTAGCAGCACTGCAGGACAGGTAGATGTTCGCCTGGTTTTTCCCAGTCAGTTTTCTCTATGATCCAAGCCTGCAATTTGGGATGGGGGAAATCAAGAAAACAGCTGCCCTGTTCTAATTCCTTGTGTAGTGATTGAACGAGGTCTGGTTTCCCCCACTGGGCTCTGAGTCCCGTGAGGACAGGGAGCATACCTGCTTTGGCTCACCTGTAGCCCCTGCTTGGAGCACATCGCCAGCAGAGTAGGCCTTCTAAAAATACTCGGATGGGTCCATGAACAATTAGCAGTCACAGCAAACTCTTAGAAACACCTGGGAAGGCTGAAGATCCTGGGACACAGCCACCTGCACACAGCTGGCCTGTGCTCCCCTCCCAGCACCAACATGGCTGCCTTCCCTGAGCCAGGCAGCTGTGGGTGCTGAAAGCTGGGTGAGTCTGAGCCTGCAGACTCTGTGGGGATTCTGAGGAAGAGAACCATTCAAGGCTTTCTCCTTCATGGGCTGGTGGAAGCCGGAGACTAGCCCTGGAGAGCTCCCGGAGCAGGACGGGAAGGACATGATTTCTGGAAAGAGCTTGACACACAGATTTCCATCTATTTGCTGCCCCCCTGCGAGCGCTCCTGCAGTCCCTGCCCACCAACAAGCCAAGCTGGAGCTCAAGGGGTGGGCACGACCCTTCCCATGCTGGAGCCTGCGAGTGGGGGTAGCCCTTCGATCAGAATGGCTTGTACTCTGTGCCTCGTCGGGGGCCTGGTAGCCTGTCTGCTGGGTGTTCCATAACCCACACGGAAGACAACACTTTTCCTCTTACCACTGCAGAACTGCCACAACCTGGCGAATTTTAACAACAATTTATGAGACCCAATGAGCTGACAAAGAAAAAGAATCCATTTGGGGCCCAGCAGCCAAAGAAGGAATATTGACCAGAGCAAACAGAACCATGCTCAGCCCCAGGACTAAGGGAAGAGGAAAAGAGCAATGAAGAAAAGAAACAATGAGCCCTGTCCAAGATTAGCATGTGCTAATCCAGAAAAGACTTTCTGGAGTTAAAAATAAACAGTTGAGTGGATTAATTATATAAGAGAGGAAGCAGTCTTGGGATGGAAATTAACGTCCAAGGGCACATGGAAATAATATTTCCAAGCATGAAGCGAAAAATACAAACAGGTAGAAGCTCTCTGGGTAAAAGTAAGACAATAGGAAAACTGACCCAGAACCTCTAATGTGTAGGCAACAAAAGAAGAGAAGGAAATAGACGAACAACGCCAACAGCAAGACAGTTACACTCTACTGCAATGGGATAAGTGGGGTCCAAAGAGCCTATTGTGTAGAATGTGAGGTGAGCATTATCATGAGGACGAGTATGACAGCGGAAGCCTGTGAGGACGCCCACCTGGAATCCCCTGGGGACTCAAAGTCATCCAGGCCCCAGCTGTGGTTTGGCGCTACCTGCTGACAGCTCTCCACTCCAGCTTAAAATATCAGTGGGGACAATCCTGGGTGCTGCAGCTGGCTGGGACCTCTCGGTCGATGGCAGTCATTCCAGGAATCATCCATCCAGTTAGTTAATGCCCATTTCCTCAACCTGATCTGGAGAGATTAGACCAGGAGAAAACTGGGCCCACTTCCTGAGATGAGGTCACCTGCAGTGTCTCCACCTGGCTGTACTGTTATCATCACTTCTACATCTTTCCTCCATTCTGCAAATAAAACATACTCATTTTAGGCCACTCCTGTTTGAGATGGGAGCTGGGCAGATGGGGCCAGTCATATCAAGCGGCAATATGGATTTGCATTATCATGGGCTTGTGCTGCAATAAAAGAAGGTCTCATTAACTAAAGAAAAAACACCTGCAGATTGAAACCACTTATCAAGTTCCAAGCAGGGCCAGAGAGAAATGCCACGGATGTAAGTATAGATTTGTAAAATTCCTGAGCTATGTGATTTGAACAAAAATTTGACAAGCTTCTGGAAAGAATAATAAATAACAAAAGAAAAATTATCAGACTGGCATTTGTAACATAGGAAGTTAGAAGGTAGTGAAATAATATTAACATTACATAGACTAAAAAGGACTAAAACTCAGGAAACAGATTCAAACCCAAGAGAGCACTCATTTCCAGGTAAAAGAAAACTATTTGAAAATGGGCAAAATTCAGAAGATGTATAACCCACATGCCCGCCTAACAGAAATTTTCAAGAAAGGCCTATAGCTCAAAACAAATGAAGAAGAAACCTTTAGAGAACAATGAAAAGGAGACGAAACCATGGTTACCCACAGATGCTGTCAATTGGATCAAATATGGGCTTAAAAAAAAAGTCTCACTTCCTTTTCACACAATATAGTGGACTACATATTCTGAAACCTTCTTATTATAAAACACTTGAAAATACTAGATAAAATATTAAGAACACCCTTCTAAATTTTGGTCTACACTGCAACAAATTACAGGAACTCCTTCAATGGCTGGAATGAAGTGAGTTCACAAATCAGAGGTAAGTAGACTCTGAAACCACCAGCTACTCTCTAACCCTGATTGCCTAGAGCTCCTTGTTTATCCACTACCTGCAGTGGACACAGGAGACCAAGCCCAAGGCTGGGGCAGTGGGGGTGGGGGTGGGGGTGGGGGGATGTGAGCAGAGCCCCTCATGAAGCCCCAGCTGGCCACAAAGGTCTACAAGCCCACGGAAAAAATGAACTAGAAATATTTCACTGTACAAAGGTGGAGAGGGTGGGAGGGAGGGAGGGAGAGAGAGAGAGAGAGNAGGGAGAGAGAGAGAGAGAGAGAGAGAGAGAGAGAGAGAGAGAGAGAGAGGGAGGGAGAGAGGGAGAAGAGGTATTTGTCTCAGTCCTGGCTCTGGGTAAGGGAGGAATAAAAAGCTCCTTTGAGAATCTGTGACTATAGGCTGACCAGTGTGCTGTTTCCAGATCCAAACTTACACTATTGGCATGGTTGAAAAAACTGCAAAGTAAGAACTTCCAATGGATTTTCTATCCCCAGGTGTCTGACAGAAACAAAAATGCTTTCAGGAGAAATGCACTCTCAACTCCTCAAAGAATTCCCCCCAATTAAGTTCCAGGAAAGATAAAGTCACAGTCAAAATACAAAGAAATAAGACTCTAGGAGCCGAATCAACAGAAGCAAATAAAAAAAAAATGGAATCTGACCTCAGAGAGTGAAAATATTGGAACTGCTGGAAAATTAACAGGATCGTTCCCACAGACATAAGATAAGATGATGAAAAGAACAAGGTATAGCATGTTTATGGTTTGATACTCTGTATGGACTTTTCAAAAGGGAAAATTAAACTAAGCAGTAAATACGTTTAAAGACATAAGAAATGTTTAAAGGAATGAAATTAAAAATAAAAACCAAATATATAGAAGCTATCAAACAATTAAGAAAACACCAGTTCTAGTTTGACAGGTCAGTTTTACCAAAATGTATAGGAACAATTTCCCATCTTGCACAAACCCTTCTCAATGAAAGAGAGAGACTCCCACCAGTCTCGTGTTACGACTTTGATATTGAAAACAAGGACAAAGTGAGAAAGGGAAGTTCCCGGCTAATCTCCCTCCTGAACATCGGTTCAATGATCCTTAGTAAAATATTAGCAAACCAAACCCAGCAACGTATGAAAGAATGATACATCATGACCAGGTAAGAGTTCATTCTAGAAATGCAAGGATAATTTTATGTTACAAAACCTATTAATGCTCTTCACTGTATGAATAGAATTGAGAAAAACAATATGATCACACCAATAGATGAATTAGTAACTGGTAAGCACAGTGCTTTACTCAGCATTCGCTATGCATAGCTATTTGTGAAGTAAAATGAATAGATGCAGAAAAAGTATTCAATAAAATTCAAAAAACAATCATGATTTAAAAGAAAAAAACCTTCAACGACTGGGACTGAAGGAAACTTGCATACGTTATATAGGGTATCTATCATAAATTGGTTTTTTTCATTTGACGTTATTTATAAAACGGAAGATGCATTCATCCTAACATCCAGAAATTCCACTTGTCGGTATATACTTAACATATATGGCAGGAGTATGTACAAGAATGGTCAACGTAGCATTGTTTTTAAAACAAAAAGCCAGAAACAATTCAAATGTCCATGCGGACAATAAGTAAATAAAATTTGGTGCAGCCATTTGACAAAATGTTACACAGCAGTGAAAAAGAAATATACTATGTGCACTAATATGAATAGCTGTCATAGACATAACATAACATGGAAAGAGGAAGTGTTATGGGCTTTATTGAATTGTGTTCCCCCAAGTTCCTATGAAGTTCTAACCCTCAGTACCTCAGAATGTGACTGTATCTGGAGACAGGGATTTTAAAGAAAGAAATAATTAAGGTAAGATGAGATCATCTGAGTAGACTCTAATCCATTATGACTGTGTCTTTATAAGAAGAATAGATTAAGACACAGATGACACACAGGTCAAAAGGTGACCATGTGAAGACACACTGAAACGCAACCATCTGCAAAACAAGGAGAGAGGCCTCCAAAGAAATGAACCTACTGGCACCTTGATCTTGGACTTCCTGTCTCTAGAACTGTGAGAAAATAAATTTGTTATTGAAGCCATCCAGTCTGGGGTATTTTAGGGCAGTGCTCACAAACTCATATAGAAAGTTAGAGAATATTTTGAGTTTGATGCTCTATGAAATTAAGAAAACGAAAATTAGCCTTATAATATTTAACGACTTATACATATGAGTATAATGATACAACTCGTATATGGTACAACTATAAAGAAGAGTAAGGAAGTGATAGAAGGGTCGTGCCCACCCCTTGAGCTCCAGCTTGGCCTGTTGGTGGGCAGGGACTGCAGGAGCGCTCGCAGGGGGGCAGCAAATAGATGGAAATGTGTGTGTCAGGCTCTTCCCAGAAATCATGTCTTTCCTGCCCTGCTCCGGGAGCTCTCCAGGGCTAGTCTCCGGCTTCCATCAGCCCATGAAGGAGAAAGCCATGAATGGTTCTCGTCCTCAGAATCCCCACAGTCTGCAGGCTCAGACTCACCCAGCTTTCAGCACCCACAGCTGCCTGGCTCAGGGAAGGCAGCCATGTTGGTGCTGGGAGGGGAGCCATGTTGGTGCTGGGAGGGGAGCACAGGCCAGCTGTGTGCAGGTGGCTGTGTCCCAGGATCCTCAGCCTTCCCAGGTGTTTCTAAAAGTTTGCTGTGACTGCTAATCGTTCATGGACCCATCCAAGTATTTTTAGAATGCCTACTCTCTGCTGAGTGATGTGCTCCAAGCAGGGGCTGCAGGTGAGCCAAAGCAGGTATGCTCCCTGTCCTCACGGGACTCAGAGCCCAGTGGAGGAAACCAGACCTCGTTCAATCACTACACAAGGAATTAGAACAGGGCGGTTGTATGGAGTGTTCACGGAAAGGGTCCCAGCCCACTGAGGGTCTGCAGTGGGGACCTGCTGGAGTCAGGGAGGTCAGGAGAGACTCCCCTGAAGGCATAATTCTGGAGCCGAGATTTGCAGGATGAGCTGGAGCCTTAATTAGCAGAAGGGAGGGAGGGAGGGAGGCCAGGGCTCCCAGGCAGAATGAACGACCTGTGCAAATGCCCTGGGTCAGAGTGAACACAAAACAGGCAAGAGCCCAAAGGAGTCTACTGTGTCTGGAACACAGCGTGTGAGAAAGGGTGAGAAAGGGTGGTGTGGGTGCAGTGAGGCTGCCATCGGGGAGAGGGCCCGAAACACACTGGGCAGTGTTAGGGAGTTTGTATCTGTCCTAAAGCCAGTGGGAAGTGGTTCAGAAAAATGAAGAAATGAGGAACAGGAGATAGGAGGTAAGACAGGATCCAACTTGCATTTTGAAGGGGGTCATTTTGCTTGTGGTGTGGAAAAGACCTTTTGTGGAGGGGAGGGCGAAGGGGACAGGGAGGGCTGGTTAAGAGGCTGCTGCATTGTGGGAGTCCCAGTGAAGTGATAACTTGGGCTGGAGGGCAAAGGTAGAGGTGGAACGAAATAGGGGGGGGCACAGGTAGAGGGGAAACGAAATGAATGGATTCAAAAGTAAGTTAGCAGACAAAATGACCAGATTTGGTTACAAATTAGATAAATCATAGGTCACAAATATGTAGCCAGTTTATAAGGAATGGTTGAAAAAAAATGCCAGGTCCAGAGATGCTGACAGATGTGACGAGAAAGAAAGTGGCTGTGAGAATATTAAAATCAGACCTTGAGGAATTTAAGGTTAAAAGTACTAAGTGAGATAAGAGGGGCATCAGTAATGAAAAAGTCAATATTTAAGGGAATCTTATGTGATCTTGTACAACTGTCAGTTGACACATGTTTAGAGCAGGCACGCATTAACAGAGTCCAGCAACGCTCTGTAATTCAATCAGGGCTTCTGGAGGGAAAGGGAAGAAAGTCGGCACAGCCAGGCTATGGGGAAGCAGCCGTAGCAACCTCCTCCAACGTTGCCGCAAGCTTCCTGACCCTCACAGCCCGCTCCAGCAGGTGAGCAGCTGCACATGATAGCATCAGAGCAGAGGAGGACACCTATGACTTTTTGGAAGCGTAATCACCTCCTCTCCAGTCTGAGTCTTTCATAGAGAAGCCTGGATCCTACCAGCTGATGGCTGGACCTGCACAAGGGTGAAACCATCAGACCTGGGCAGGACACTTCATTTATCTCCGGGCTTTATGCTTCACAAAGTTTAATTGCTAGAGTACAGGACGCAGTATAATCAGGCCTGCACAGACTTCTTATGCATCAGTCTCTTGCTTCCTCAGGCTGACACAGCTTCATCCTAGCACATTCCTAAGCAACTTTAGAAAAAAGCTAGTAGAGTTAGTAATATCATTTGCTAAGGTGGCTGAAATAAGATATTCTAAAGTTGCCACAATTATAGCAATAATGAAAATGGAAACAAGAGGTTAAGGTCACAAAGGTAGCATTATTATTAAATATTTTGTAATAAATTCATCAAAAAAGACCCAGGAATTACATAATTAAAACTATCAAATCTTATTGAAGAATACAAACTAAGATCTGAGTAAAAGGAAAAACATACCATGTTCTTGGATAAGTCCATTAATGTGTAAAAATATTATTTTCTCCAATTATTTTATAAATTTGATATTCCAAGTAGGACACCAATGGTTTCTGTTTTATTTTGTTTGCTTGTTTTGAGGGAGGTGGACTAAGAATTGAGGAAAAGATTTCAGTGTTTGAATGAAAGGATAAATGCCCAAGAATAATTATGAAAAATATAAATAACAAGAGTATTGGGGGAAATTGCTTCACTGGATATTAGGATATACTTTAAAATAGAAATAGATACACTGGAATTTAAAACCACCACAATCAAATCAATATACACATAGATCATTGGAACATAATGATAAAAAATAATGAGTAGAACACAATAAAGATTCCAGAAATAGATGTTAGCATTACTGAAAATTAATGTACAACAAAGATGATGTATCCACTAAGGGGGAAGAGTGCTTTTATTTCATAATAACTAGCATTGCTACAATTGATTATTGATCTGGAAGAAACTTACTAAAAATACAAACGTAAATTACAAGTGGCTTAAAGGTTTAAATTTTTTTTTTAAAGCAACCATAGTGTTACAAAAGAGTAAATAATACCTCGTGTACAATTGAGGGATTAAGAGAGAAGTTCTTAACCAAAGACTAAATCTAGAAGCTAGAAATAACAGATATGTTTGACTATACACAAAGTAACATTCTACTGTGGTGAAGAATACCGTACAGTCACTAAAAACAAAACATCTGAAAAAACAATGTGGAGATCAGACAGTTGCTATCCTTACAATGTAAAGAGATCTTTCAAAATGACAAGGGAACAAATAATATACTATTAGTAAAGTGGGAAAATGAACAAGCAATTTAAAGAAAAGTCCAAATAGAAAGCAGATGAATGAAAAGATGCTCAACTGGAAATACCATGAAATACTATGAAATACTACATTTCACACACACACACACACACACACACACACACACACACACACGCACACACACGCACACACATGCACACACATACGCATATATATACTCAGATATATACTCTAAATAATCACGAATACTGATTGATACGCCACACATTTTTGCAACTCACATTTATTGTTAGCTCTATACCCCTCAATGGCACTATAAATACAAAGTTGCTTGAGACAGATTTCTGCCCCAAGAATTTTATATAGAGACTAAAATTGAAAATATAAGCCTCAGGTTGGTTCATTTTGACTTACCTTATTTGATTCTATTTATAAATCTGTGCATTTTTTAAAAATGTGCGTGGTTGAAGAGCCACTTGTGAATTATTTATTCATTGCTCTGCGATACTGTCATCTCTTAAAGGCAGGGCCCTCTCCTGAATTTTCGTTTATTTAAACATATGTGTAAAGGCTTAGAAATCAGTATCAAAAACCTCATTACACTCAAAATATGAAGTTGGCATTTTTGCATTCTGTAAAAGCCTCTTCTTAGCTTAGCCTGTCAGAGTCAGTTTATTCCTGTCCTTCATAAAATCAAACCATTAATTTCCCCAACTGTCAGTGTACATATCACTTTCAGGATAAATCTATCAAAATAAAACCTGATATCTCCCAGGCTTTGCCATCATTAGAAGATGATTAAAGTTAAAAACTCCCATTCCTCTTAAACACTCCCCTTTCTAATTCAATCATTCGATCAGATAGAGGATGTTGTGTTAATGGGCGGTGCAGTCTGTTTTCCAGGTGGCTCCTGAGATACCGGAGCCGAAGCTCCCCCAAACTATTCCTAGGGTGCAGCTTCAACTTCAGCCCACCATTGGCTTTGGCCTCGGCAAGGGTGACCCCAGGACTTTGGCTCTCTCTGGTGATTCTCCATGAATCTTAAAGCCCAAGAGGAATGCATTTTAAACTTTGGTCTGCAACAATGAATTAAGCTCCTAGAAATCATTCTTTGAGATTTTGTTACACTGTATTAAAGTGTATAGACATACCTTGTTATATTGCATTTACACTATTGTGCTTCACAGATGTTGTGTTTTTTACAAACTGAAGGCAAGACCCTCCACCAGCAAAAAAGAGTATGGCTTACTTTATTTTTTTTTATTTATTTTTTATTTATTTTTTTTTTTAGCTGAGCCATCCTGCCACCTGTTGGCAGCTCAGAGGCTGCTCAGCTCTGGCTGACTCGAACCGCTGTTGCTCAGAGCTCAAACTCTTGAGCGAGCTCTTAACCAACTGAGCCACTCAGCCGGCCCTGGCTTACTTTAATGTGATACTCGCTTTATTGTGGTGGTCTGGAACTAAACCCACCATATCTCCAAGGTACGCCTGTATTAAATACAGTGTATTAATAATGTGTATTATGCATTAATATACCGTATGGAAGCTTAAGGCTTTATATTAGACTCCCTCTTTTCCATTGCTCAGAAAAAAAATCCCTTCGTAATCAGGCTCCTACCTAGTCCTGCAGCCCCTGTAAACTCCCTCCCTCCCTCCCTCTCTCCTTCTCTGTTTCCCCACTCCAGCTTATTTGCAACCCACTCTTTCCTTCTGTCTGTCTTTGCGTTTTCTCTGCCTGGAATGCTCACCGTCCCACTGTCACCCAGTTTCTCCTCTCCAACCATCAGGCTTCTGATTAAAGGTCACTTCCTCAGGGTCACTGGCCCTAAATCCCCACAGTGGTGTTGCATGGTATCATATGTCATATACCTCTCCTTCAGTAGCACACTTGTCATCACTCATCTCCTTGATGATCTGCTTAATGTCTAGTTCTTCATTTAACAGGAGACTTCATGAGAACAGGGAAATGTTTAGGCTTTTCACCCCGTTCTGTCACCAGAGTCTAGGACACACAGGGCCCAAGTGACACAAAGATGCTCGTAAATCTCTGTTGCGTTGCAGTGGGGTTGTTCCTTCATATGGAATGTGTCTTTCTTTTTTGGCTGCTTTTAATATTTCCCCTATTTTTGTTTCTTGGCAATTCAACTGTCATTTGCTTAGGTATAATTTTCTTTGTGTTTATTCTGCTTGTGGTTTTTTTGAGTTGCTCGGATCTGTGGGTTAATATTTTTCAACACATTTGGAAGCTTTTGGAGCATTTTTTTCTTCCTGTGACTCCAGTTACACACCTTAGACTGTTGTCTAATAGATCCATGTTCTCTTCCATTTTTTCAGACTTTTTCTCTCTACATTTCAGTTTAACTAGATTTTATTTTATTTTTCTTATACAGTGTCCATTTGTCCTTCAGGGTACTGTTTGCCCTTTGAAATCTCTGTTCATCTTACAGATTCCCAGTAGCTGTTCTCAGCCAGATCTTATAGAGCCTTACCCTTTGCATGTGCATCTTAATATTTGGCCAAAGACTTACGAGGACTCGTGTGCAGATTTCTGGAATTTCTTCTTTGCATTGCTCCTTCCTTTCTGGTCCTCTGCCCTGTAAAATTCCAGTTGCCGTAGCACCCCCAAACTCAGATCTCTGCCCACTTAGCTCAGTGAAGCTATTGTGCTCTATTCACGCTCCAATTCCCTACACTGTGTTCTAGAAAGTTCATCCACATAGAAAGCCAAGGTGATCAGGAGACTTGCTTCATGCATTTTTCTTCTCTCAGGAATCAAAGTTTTGCTCTCTCTTTTATCCAATGCCTGAAAGTCATTGTTTCATATATTTTTCTAGTTATACAGTCGTTTCCTACAAGAAGACTAATCCAGTGCCAAATACTCTGGCTGCCCCATCTCATTTAGCATCAAATCCAACTCCTGCTCCGGTGACTTCATCAAGCACTACTCCCCTCTCTACCCACCTATACACTCCATACTGGCCTCCTTTCTACTCTTCAGACACATCAGCTTCTTTGGACCTCAGGGCGTTTGCACTGCTATCTCTTCTCTCTACCCTCTGAGCTTCACAGTTTCTTGCTTATCATTCAAGATGATCCAATGTAAGTATTCACCTGGTTACTGTCAGAGCAACCTGTTTTAGTTATTTACAGAATGCATATCACATGCTGATATTTTTGTTTGTATATTTCACTTATTTTTATTCTTTCTTATTTTCTATCTTTCTCCATCAGAGCAAAGCATCGGTGAGGGCAGGAACCTTTACTTTTGCTGTTGTATCTTCTGTATCTTCATTGCTATTGTATCTTCAATGCTGGAACTATGCCTAGCAGATGGGAAACAGTTGATAAATACTTGTTATGGGAATGGATAAATGAATAAAACCCATTTTTCTTCTTCATTGCTTCATACCTTCCTTCAAAATTACCACAAACTTCAGTGGACATATTCAATCTCATACAGCATGCAGATAATGAGAAGGATGATGATAATGATAATTCCTAATAGTTATTAATAATACTTATATGTGCTAGACACTGAACAAAGAGCTTTATATTCACTATCTCATTTAATCTTTATTACAACCCTATGTGGTATCTGCTGTTATTACCAGCATTGTAGATTAAAACAAACAAACAAACAAACAAACAAAGAACAGAGGCACAGAGAAGTTCAGTGCCTTTCTTAGGGTCTCATGTCTAATTGTCTTACCCAGTTCCCAGAGTTTATCATCCTACCAGATTTCCCAGAGGTGCCATTGTCCAGGCTCTGGTTTTTGCTTCCTCACAACTGGAGTGGGTTTATCTTGCCGTTGAGATAGGCCCAGGTCAGGCTAGTCTCTAGCTCTGAGACATCATGTCCTGCATCTGTTGCCTATTACTCTTCCTTGCCAAAAAAAAAAAAAAGCCCATATTGTGCTATTGTATCCAACCCTTGTGTTTCTACTGTAGCATGAATATGTTTTACCAGCTGTTGCTAACGCTTTCTAATGCTTGTGACAACTCTACTGAGAACTCCGTCTTAGTGTAGCAGATGGTGTGAAATTAAGCAGGCAAGTGGAAATGTAGCGCAAGAGCCTGGGAGGGAGGTGCTGGTCAATACCACTCGTTTAAAAAAAAAAAGATTTGAATCAAAGACAGGTCATATTCAAGTTCTCATGTTTATGTCACAAAGGCAATGCAAGGTCTGGGAGACAGGGTTAAAGGCAAGAAGTTGGGAGAGTAGGAGAATAGTTAAAAAGATTGTACAGAAATGACTGACAAAAAGGGCTGGCTGAGTGTCTCATTGGTTAAGGGTTGGCTTGGGAGTGCGAGCTCTGAGCAGCAGGGCCCGGTTCAGATCCCACATGGGGGCCAGTGACGCTGTGCCCTCTACAGCTAGGATGGTGAACAACAGCTCAACCTGGAGCTGGGCTGCTGTGAGTCGCCAGTGATGGTGTAGGCTGCAGGCCCTGCTTCAGTGGGCTGCCGTGAGCTACTGTGTGTGGCTGGCAGCCAGAGTGAGTGGCCAGCAGCCAGTGTGAGCGGCCAACAGCCTCTGTGAATGGCCATCCAATGGCCGGCGACCGATCTGCCTCAGCTGGAAAGAGTGCAACGATCACAATACCAACATGGGCCAGTGAAGCAACGTCCTCCACAGCTAGACTGAAGAACAAAAGGACAGCAACTTGTCTGTTCCCCTTGCCCGATTCCCCAACGCTGTTCCCTCCCCCAATTCCCCAATAAAATCTTTGGGGGGGGGAAAAAAAGAAATGACTGACAAAAATCACCAAAATAATATGTTTCCCCAAAAAGCAAATGGAGATAGAGAACAAAAGGAGGCATTGAATGAAGTTCAGGACTAACGGGATAAATAGGAAAAATGATAATTTCCCCCGAGAGAGTAAATGACACATCCAATGCCAAAGTTAATAATAACAATATTAGTAAGTAGGTGAGAGATACAGTTTTGAGTAATGTAAAAAGGAAAGGTTCAGAGTCAGCCAGACTGGAATTCAAACCCCAGATCCGCTGCTCATAAGCTGCGAGACCCCGGACAAGCTCCTTACCTTCTCGGACTTGAATTCTCCTTTGGATAATATATCCTGCCGTAGATATGCAAGAAGGAGGTTCAGGATAGAGGATGGTTACCTGGGGACAACAGTTACAACAAAGCCAGTGAGAAAGTATTCTCACAAACCCCAAATACAAGTGGGTGAAGACAAGCCTCCGTTGTTCACAAACCCAGCAGGATATCACAGAGTCTGGGGGATTACAGGAGGAGGAGGAGAGAAAGAAGAAAGCATCAGGTGTCTGACAGACTTGGGAACAGGAGAACCTTCCTGAAGAAGCAAAAGTGTTGACCAGAAAGCACGCCAGCCATTGGAGAACAGCAGCTGCAATTGCTGACTCCAACAGTGAGGGAGGGTAAGGGGCCTGTGGTGAGAAGTTCTGCAGAGTTTGAAGCAAGAAGTCTCTCTTTTTCTCCTTGGTTGGCAGAACATTTAGAGTGTCAGGGAACCTAAGTGCCAAAGGCTATGTGAAACGCATGCCGCAAGCAGCATCCCATGGTTCTCAGTAAAACTCATACCGAAGATTCTGGTGTGTATGAGCTCAGGGTGTAAAAGCATTAATTTCCTTTAAGGCCATGTCTCAGGTCCCCTGGCCAGAACACTCTCCAGGCTGGAAATGGCCCGGATCCCATGAATGTTATATGAGCTTGCAGAGTCGTCTGCATTGCCCTTGAGCAAGATTTATGAGCTCATCCAACACTGGCCACTGCCTATTCATGGCCATGCGTTCTAGCAGTTTTGAGCTGGCTCACTTGAAAAGGAAAAAACAATTAGGACATTAAAAACTTTACCTGATCGGAGCACCTGCTTGTGTCTGGTTGTTTGTGGGCACACCAGGTAGGTTTGAAGACAGGTTATTTTAAATAATTTGCATATAGGAGGATACTAGAAAGCGGGGTACAAACATTCCCTGGCTCATTTTTGCCATAAGCTCTATAGAAAGGGGAAGGGCTGCAGTTTTAATTATGGTGTCTGGAGAAAGCCTCTCTGAAAGGGGACATTCTGGAAAACCCTTGAAAGAATGGAAGGAGTGAGCCCTGGGAAGAGACAATTGCAAACACGAGAATTCCTGGTGCGTTCAGGGGACAGCGAGGTGGTCAGTGTGTCCGGGCAGAGATTGAGGGCGAGAAAGGTCACAGGGTGTGGGACTGTGCAGAGTCTCGTAGGGACTTGTGAGGACTTAGGCTCTTCCTGTGGGTGCAACCCCATTTGGAAGGTTCTGAGCAGAGGAATGACATAATCTGAACAATGCTGGACATGGGCCATTCTTGCTACTGTGGAAACGAGTGTTACTAACTAGACTGTGGGTGGCAAGGGTGGAAGCAAGGAAACGAGTTAGAAACTCCTGCAGCTATCAAGTAGAGAGATGAGTGCTGCCTGAATCAATGGTAGCAGTGAAGTCGGTGATAAATGGTCAGATCGTGGATGTATTTTAAAGGCAGAGCCAATAGGATGCGTTGATATATTAGGTGTGGAGATTAAAAAGAGCGGGTTCAAGGATGACTCCAATGTTGTTGGCCTAAGTAACTGGAAGGATGGAGTTGCCATCCACTGAGATGGAAGAGAATGTGGCTGCAGAGGGTTATGGGTTGAATCGTGTCTCCCCCACCCCCAGTTCATAGGTTGGTGTCCTAACTCCTGGTACCTCAGAATGTGACCTTATTTAGAAATAAAGGCGTTGCAGTTGTAATTAGTTAAGATGAGGTCATACTGGCATAGGATGGGTCCCTAGTCCAATATGACTAGTATCCTTTTGAAAAGCGGAAATTCGGACACAGGCGTGCACAGGGAGACTGTTACGTGAAGATGAAGGCAGACACCTATCAGCCGAAGAGTGGCAGAGTGCCAGCAGCCACTGGAAGCCAGGAGAGAGGGCTAGAAGGGGTTCTCCATCATGGCCTTCAGAAGGAGCCAACCCCGATGACACCTTGAGTTCAGCCTTCCAGCCTCCACAACTGTGAAATGATACATTTCTGTTGTGTAGGCCACCCAGTTTGTGGTACTTTGTTGCAGCAGCCCTCGGGAACTAATGCACAGAGGTTTAGGGGATCTGGGGTTTGGGTGGAGCCCCATCAAATACGAGATGTCTACTGAACACCTGAGGGTAGGCTCAAGTAGGCTGCTAAATACTAACGTCTGAGATTCAACAGAGGTTCAGACTAGAGATTTATTTTGTAGATTAGTAGATTTAGAGTGTTAAAGATCATCTAATTAATTTTACAGTTGAGGAAAACGGAGGCCCCCAGAGATAAAGGCTACACAGCTGGTTAGTGTCTGAGACTGGACTAGAACCCATTTGTTTTCACTTCACACTTCAGTGCTCTTTCCAGAGCCTCCTGCAAATGGTCTTCCTGATGCTTTTGGGATCAGAGCCTATCCCTTCAAACTATCCCGTGACAATGTCCCTTCCTGCAAAGTTTGCCACCAGTTCTAATATGGGGATGTCTAGGCTCCACTGAAGCACGTGTGACTCTAGGTTGGGAATTTCCCATGTGTGACATCAGGATATTTTCCATCAATAAAACCAGGAAATTGGGCCAGCTGAGTGGCGCAACGGTTAAGAACTGGCTTGGGACACCAGAGGGCCCCAGTTCAGATCCCACATATGAGGGCCAGTGACACTGCCCTCTACAGCTAAGATGCTGAACAACAGCTCAACCTGGAGCTGGG